>NC_045438.1:109039646-109140970 GCF_002776525.5 Piliocolobus tephrosceles
TTTTCCAGGTGTTGTGTGTCTCAGTTCCCCTGGCTAGGAAAAGGGACTCCCTTCCCCCTCGCGCTTCCCAGGTGAGGCGATGCCTCGCCCTGCTTCAGCTCTCGCTGCTGGGGCTGCAGCAGCTGACCAGCACCGATTGTCCGGCACTCCCAAGTGAGATGACCCCAGTACCTCAGTTGAAAATGCAGAAATCACCGGTCTTCTGTGTCGCTTGCGCTGGGAGATGGAGACTGAAGCTGTTCCTATTCGGCCATCTTGCTCCGCCCCGCCTACTAATCAACTTTTAATAAGAATTACAAATTCTATCTCCTTGTTCAAGACAAGAAAAGCAATCACTGTAATCAATCAGGTAGTCTAATCAATTTTCAAAATGAAATTAACCATGCATCATGGGGGGAAAAACAAACCTTGAAGAATAGTATTCTATGTCTTTGCTACAAAGAAGGTAAGCTCAATTTTAGAAAATGGTAATAGGATATTTAGTTTCCACATGATCTAATTACTCTGATGAGTTTTTAAAGGGTTACTGAGATTTATTCTTACAAGTCGTTTCACTGACTTGAAGGGGGATTACGAAGAGTCGATAGATATGCATTATGAGATGTGATATCATGTCTGCAATTTTTCTCCATGTTAGTCCATATACAAATTATATCAGAAACTGAATTTTAATCACTCCAGTATTTACCCGCTTCCTAATATGATATAAACCATACAATAGTTTAACATACAGGAATATTTTATTAATATTAAGTACAAGGATTCTTGTATTTAGAAATAATAAGAAAACTATTTAAATTGCTGCCCTAATAAACATTTTTTCATATAATTTTTAGGTAAGTTTTCTCAAATAATGACATGTTATATAAAGGTAAGTAATCCAACTCATTCATCTAATATGGGATACAGGAATATTCCGTGCCAAGCTACTTGCTGGGTGTGAGGAACACAAATAAGAAACAAATTGAAGGCGCTTACAGAACTAAAGACCATGAAGGAAACGGTCACGTAAACAATGAGAAAGAAGTTGCTAAGTGCAAGTATTTTGCAGGGAATCATACATACCTTACTGGTTAAAAAGAGTAAGTTTCTGTAAATATTTCACAGAGAGGTTAGTGTAAATTGTTAATAAAATACTACTACTAACGAAAGTGACTTCTATTGAATAATTATTAAGTGCTAGCTGCACTCTATAGTTTAGATACACTGTCTCCTTTCATTCTCCCATGAAATGATTGGGCTATTATATTTATTTTAAAGATGAGGAAATTTGAGATTCAGAACGTTTGAGTAACCTGAGCAAAGTCACACAGTTACTAATTTGTGAACATAGTATAGTAAACCATGCACTTGACCCTGAAATTTCCTACATGGATCTCCTGGATGCTTAACTGCCTTGCTGAGACAAACTAAAATTGAAAGTTCAAAAGCCCCCACTTAACTTGGCCTTCAATATGAATCACAAGACCATGTAAACTACCCTAAGACATTTTTTACAATTATTTGAAATTATTAACATCTAACATCTAACAGTGTGATGAATATTTTAAAGATCTAATTTATTGTAAAAAATACAAAGATATTTGGATTTACCATTGACATTAATGTTGCTATCTCTATCTGCATAACAAATATGCTTTGCTGAAGCTATTAACTTTATATAGACATCTATAAAAAAGGAGATTTAAAAAAGAGAGCAGGCATACTTGACAGCAAATCCAACATTATCTATTAAGAGTACACACTTGACCACTTGACATGACAATACTTGAATAAGAGCAAATAATAATCAGTGTCACATGACATGAAGATACCTTTTCAAAATAGCATCTAGCCTTGTTACTGAATAGACTCCTCAAAATCACTGAGGCATTCAAACCTAAAACCCTCCAAACTCCATTAAAATTATTTCCAAATGTTTTCTGATGCTATCATTTTTTACACAAAGAATTATTTTTCAATGATACTATTTTTGACAATATATAGTCATATCCATAAATAATAATTACAGGTAAAGCATTGGTAGAGAGAGGAGGAAGAATTAATATTTGTACATATCATCTCAATCAACCTCCAAGTCAACCTTGACATCATTATGTCCATTTATTCAGATATGGAATGTTAGATGGCAGAGGTTAATGAATAGGCTAGAGTTTTGTTATACAGCCAGTTGTCAGGGGAGCCAGGATCTATACACAAAATGTATGACTCTGAACTCCATACATTATTTTTCATAATATATTGTTTCCTAAGCTAATTTTTTGTGTGTGTGTGAATTAACTACATCACTTGGGGTTGTTTACAACACAAAATTAAGCATTAAAATTTACATAATATAATTCAGACTCTAGAGGTCTTATATCTCAACAAATATATGACACACACATGTATTTTACAAATTGTTCTCCTTCATTGTCTATAATCTTCAAATTTCTGCCTCTCAATATCAGGCACCAAACTTACCAAATAAATTGTAAATGCCTAGCAGGCATGTTCCTGGCCTAAGTATGTGCCTAACATCCACAGTGGAGGTATCTGCAGCTTTGCTGGACAGCTCCATACACAGCAGGAATCATTCCCTCTTAGATCACTAATGTCTCTCTCTCTCTCTCTCTCTCTCACCTGGTTTATTGCTGTTAACATTAACGCATATTCAGATCTCCCCTGCCCTTATCATTTTCCATCTATCTTTATACACATAGCCTTTTCACAAATATATATAAGCCCCGATCTATACATGCTGCTCCAAATAATGAGTCAAGAGTGTTGTACTACAGGAACAAAGCCGTCATCCTCATTATGTTTACATTTTCATGCTGGAGATAGAACACTGCATTTAAAAGTCCCTGAAGCAATACAAGTTTAGGCTGCAAGAAAGACAGCAATCAAGAAAGCCCTTGAAAATTTAACCCAATAAACTATAGTGTTAATTGAGCTGGAAGACTAAAGGGCAAGATCAATTTGGCATAATTCTGCAGTGGCCTTGTTAAGTTAGAAATACCTATCATATGCAAGTAGAAATGTCAAAATGGAACTGTAATATATAAATTTTGTGCTCAGGGGAAAGGCCTGACCCTGAGATATAAACTGAGGAATTGTCTGCCTATAGATGGAATGTAAAGCCATGAGACAGGTGTGATAACAAAGGGAGAGAAGATAAATAACAAAAATATACGGGTTAAGGAAAATGGTTAGGGATATTTGAATCTTCAGACAAAGGTTATAAACAAAGGAAGAGTAACCATAAAGGGAGACTCAGAACTGTGGGATATGAATACAGTTAGGAGAGTAATGTGCTACAAATCGAGTACAGAAAGTGCCTGAATAAAGTAGGTATGGGCAATCATGCCCTATGCAACTAAGAAGTTTAAATAAGCACAAATATCAATATTGGATTTCATATGAAGTGTTAGTGACCCTGACACAGATAGTATCAGTGAAGTGAGGAGGACAAGTCTCACTAAATAAAGCAAAAAGTGACAATATAATAAAAAAGGAAAAAAATGAATGACAGGGAAAAAATAATGTAAAATATATTTCAGATGCATAAAAGATTGGCCAACACCAAAAGCAGATAGAAGAGGTGAATAAAGAAACTAGAGGATTTAAAAAGGAAAACAGACAAAAGATATTTTAAATAAAGTAGTCATAAAATAACGTGGGTGTGGAACATAGAATCTCTCATGCACTGCACTAGCGTTTACAATGTAAAGTAGCAGTCATTTTGGAGAGAAATCTAGCAGTACTTATAATCCCTACATGTGCTGCCAAAGCAAGCAGAGTATTTATAATTTGTATGCATGTGTATGTGTGCCGATAGATGTACTTTAGTAAGTTTGTTAACTGATTTGTTGGTTAGTTAGTTGTAGAGACTTTTCCCTGAGTAAACCTCCAGAGCAGAGCAGAATAATTCTCATGCAGGTTCAAAAACGAAGGCATATGAAGTTCCAGTTCTCAGCATTGTTTTTCTTTATGAGGAAATCTCTGGATCTAGATGTGCATCATTGGGGAACACGGATAACATGTAATAGAAAAAAGAAACACTGTAGTTGCAAGTAACAATTTCAATTAAAGCTTGGATATATAACAGTAATATGGATAAATGTTAATGACGTACATAGAAAATCTGAGAAACACAGTGTGGTCTATAAAACATACTGCATGTATGGACTAAAACTGCATGCACAATTAATGACTCCAAGTTTTATGTAAATACATTCAAATTAAATTTTAATCACAAATGGTTGCTAAAGAGGTGCGGGTGAAAGGTGATGAGGAAGAAGCAGAAGAAATACAAGAAAGGACCTTTGTAAGGATCAATGCTGATGGTGTGTCACAAATTGGTCAATAGGATTAACACAACCTTCTGTATTTGCATTCCAAAAACAGATAAAATGGGAGTTTGGACAAGCAGATATAGAAGAAATAATAACTCTTTAAAAATATTTTGTAGTAAAGAGGAAAAAGAAATGATGAGGTGGATAAAGGCAGTTGGAGGTCAAAAGAGATTTTTTCAGGCAGAAGATTTGTTTGCATATTTGAATATAGAAGAACATTAAAGGGATGGAGGAGAGAGTACAACAGAGAGGAAGAAATGTTCTTGAAGGGATTGAGGGAACTTTGGTCAACAGTAGTATATGATAAAATGGGATTTGGCTTAAAACTGGAGGGGTTGGCATAAGATAGGGATAAGGACATTTCTCCATGGCAACAAGAAGAAAAGAGAAGATTGTGAGTACCGATGCAGATAGGAAATAGAAAAAGAATTGGGAGGATAAAATAGCTATCTTCTGTTTGCTTCTATTTTCTTAATAAAAAAGAATCACTCTATCAGTTAAGAATAACAAGTGGAAAATGAAGGCTGCAGGACTACAAGATGAAGAGATGTGAAACTGAAGAGAAAATGTGAGAGCATAAGAAATAAAATTTCCAAGGGGAATTTGGTAGGATTGTTCTTTTTAAATTTTTATTTTAAAAAAATATTCCTGTAGGCACTTTTCTCTGTTTCAGTATAGATTAGAGCTAAGTAGAGGCTGAGCTGCACTAGACCTGGGTTTTTCCAGATGAACATGGAGACACATTCAGTACTTGTATTACTGTGTCTCTTACCAGAAGTAAACGTATTTGACCACAAACTTCTTTTCTGAACTCTGTTCCCTTGGCTTTGAGCACACAACATTCATTTTCAGTGTTCCCTCCAGGCTCCTCCCACTCTATCCAAATATTCAGTGTTGGGATTCCTCAGGATTTAATCTAAGATATTCTTCTCACTGTTAACATTTTCTGTAGTCTATATACACTCCCCAAATATCAGGTACCATCCATCTATGCGTAATGTTCCCTAGTTTGACACCTCTAATCCAGATTTTTTTTGAGTCCCAAATCTCAAACCCAATTGCCTACCCTACCTCTGCATTTGGATGTATACTACGGTTCTGAAACTCAACATGACCAAGTTGAACCTACCTTTTCACCAAAAATGAGCTCTCTCAAGCATTTTTTCTCATTAAATGTTCCTACCACCTGTCCTGAGAAAAAATTAGAAACTTGGGACTCATCTTCAATACCTACCTCTTTCTAAATTCACATTTAATCAATCAAGTCTTATCTATTCTTCCTTCTAAGTATTTATCTAGTAGTTTTCATTTGTCCTGAATATTAGAATAGTATGGAGAGGTTAACAAAATACATACTCGTCTGAGTCCCATCTCCAGAGATCCTGATTCAATTAGGCTGGTGTAAATCCCAGAATTAGTAATAATAATTTTAAGACTCTAAGAAATGTTGATATTATTGAAAATCACTGCTCTAATTCACTCATTTCTTTCTATTCTATCTTTTCATATCTTAATACAAACTAACGCAAAGGTTAACAGTATTGTAAACAGTGAATCTCATATAATTAGATCATTGCAATAACATCTTAAGAAGTCCCATCGTTCCTATTCTCACTTCTTTTCTCTTCATCGCAGCAGGAAGGCTTTCTTTCTTTTGTAATGCATAGCTAAGTATGGAATGCCTATGCTTAATGCCCTTTAGTTACCTCCTGCTACACAAAGGTTAATGATTTCAACTTTACACACGGTTTGAAACAACAGGTATGTTTTATTTTTTTCCTGTCTTGTGCAAAGATTCGTGCATGTCAGTCCTTCAATCTGGATTGCTGGTGCCCCGTCTTCAGGTTTCTTTGCCTTACTAACTGCCTAGACAAAGTTGTCTCTCCTGTTTTATATATCCTCACTACACTCTCTCCTTGTCCTGCACATTGCACAGTGCTCATCACACAGAATCTACTTGTCTTGCGGATAGTGATATTAGCAAACAGTTATTGAGCACTTATAATGTGCCAAGCACGATGCTGAGTGCTTCAAAAACACAATCTCCTGTTAACACAAAAGAATGCTATAAAAGATGTAAGGTAAATATTTCCATTTTTAAACTGAGTAAACTGAGGTCCAAAAAGAGTAACCATTTTCCCCAAGATTTTATAGTGAGTACATTATAGATTATAACTTAAACTCAGGACATTTTATTTCAGAGCACACCCTCATCAGCCCTAAACTGAAGTGCCCAAATATGTATAATTGTAAAATTATATGTAAAAAATTAACATTTTTTAGTCAAAAGTTTTATTGAGGTATAATTGATATGCAAAAGAAAGGCACATATTTAATGTATACAATTAGATGAAATTAGAATTTCATTCCCTCATGAAACCATCACTGAAATTAAGATGATAAACATATCCATCACCTCCTCTAAAAGTTTCCATCTCTTTGATTTCATTTTTGTTTTTGTTTCATAGCAAGAAAACTTAACATAAGATCTACCCTCTTAACTTTCTTAGGTCCACAATACACTATTGTTAACTATAGGCACTATGTTGTACAGCAGATGTCCAGAATGTATTAATCTTGCATAACAGAAACTTTATATTGATTGAACAACTATTTCTCTCTTTACCCAGACTCTGGCAACCACCATTCTACTCTCGCTTCCATGAGTTTGACTATTTTAGATATCTCACATACATGGAATCATGCAATATTTGTACTTCTCTGATTTGTTTCTTTTACTTTGTGTAATATCCTCCAGGTTCAACCATGATGTCACAGAAAGCAGGATTTTCTTCTTTTATAAGGCTGAATAATATTCCATCTTATGTATATACCACATTTCTTTTTTTTTGGTCACCCAGGCTGGAGTGCAATGGCAAGATCTTGGCTCACTGCAGGCTCCGCCTCCCAGGTTCAAGCAATTCTCCTGCCTCAGCCTCCCTATTAGCTGGGATTACAGGTGCCTGCCACCACACCTAGCTAACTTTTTGTATGTTTAGTAGAAATGGGGTTTCGCCGTGTTGGGCAGGCTCGTCTCAAACTCCTGACATCAGGTGATCCACTCGCCTCAGCCATACCACATTTCTCTGTCCATTTATCCACTGATGGGCATTAGGTTTTTTGCACATATTGGCTATTATAAATAATGCTGCAATGACCATGGGAGTACAGATAACTCTTCAGGATTCTGATTTTAATTATTTTTTATATGTACCCAGAAATAGGGTTGTTGGGTCATATGGTAGTCCTATTTTTAATTTTTTGAGGAACCTCTATAATGTTTTCTAGATGGTTGCTTCATTTTGCATTCCCACCAAAAATGTACATGAGTTCCAGTTTTGCCATATCCTTGCAAACACTTATCTTTTACTAGTTTGTTTTTTGATAATAGCCATCTTAATAGGTGTGTGGTCATATCTCATTATAGTTTTTATATGCATTTCTCTGAAAATTAGTGACATTCAGCACTTTTTAATATACCTTGTTAGCCATTTGTATGTCTTCTTCAAAGAAATTTCTGTTCAAGTGTTTTACCCATTTCTTTAACTTGGGTTCTTTGTTTTTGTTTTGTTTTGTATCTGTTATTGAGTTGTAGGAGTTCCTTATAATTTTTTGGAAATTAATCCCTTGCCCAGATATATGGTTTGCAAATAGTTTCTCTTATCCCATAAGTTGACTTTTTATTCTCTGATTTTCTTAGTTGTGCAGAAGTTTTTTTTAGTTTAATGTGTTTTCAATTGTCCATTTTGCTTTTACTACCTGTGCTTTTGGGGTCATAGCCGAGAAATCATTGCCAAACAAAACACCATAAAATAATTGATGTGATTTTCTGAATTTTGTTAAATACTGTTTTTCAAAGAAATTTTATATGTTAATCAGTAAAGTCAAAAGTAAAAGTCTAATGATCCTAGTTTATCATCAATAATTAACAAAATTACTTGCATTAAATATCACTGGGCCATAGAACACATTGTGTACTAAACCAAATTAATATCAGCCGTAATCCTAAATAAATGTATCTGTACTGTTGCTTTTGGTAGTTATCCTATGTTTACAATAATTACTAAGATAAAAATGTTGAATATCATAAGTATATTGTTGTCTTTAATTTCTCTTATGAAGCAATGCCAACTTCAAAGCACAATCAGCAATTGAGCAGTAATAGGTCTGCCCAAGAAAGCCCAGAGTTATAATGCAGATGTTAAGTGTGCACTGTTACCAGATTGAGTTAAAGCAACAGCTTCTAGAGATCTGACTATGTGAGCACCACCACCTACCAAAAATATCCATACATTTTATTATTTGGGAAGTATGCTAAGTGCCTTGGATACTTTGCCTCATGTCATACAACATTAAGGTAAGTACCCTTATAATAATCCATATCTTACAGTTATAGATAACAAGTAAATACTGAATAACTTATTCAAAATCACACAGCTAGCAACTAGCAGAGCTAGAGCCAAAATCCAGAGCTCCTGACTTAAAACATCAGGCTTATGTTGACCATGTCATACATACTTCTATAGAACACGAGCTCTGGATGGTTTGGTGAATAGATGGGAAAAGACGGTCTTTATTGAAGATATTCGGAGTGTGTGGAATTTATAAATACCTGAAAGCGAATGGTAACAGAGTGAAACTTTTTCAGTATAAAGATTAAGAATATAGAAGTTGGCTAGAAATCGGTTTCCTGCAGAGCTTAAAGGTAGATCTAAATTCAACTGACATTTTCATATGCTCTCTAGTAGAGTTATGTTTTATGTATATATTCTATCTCTGCAAGAAATATCTGGCCTAATTAAGGTCAGAGGTGATTTATTTCCGTTTGCATCCTACTATGTAGCTACTCGATTTACACTCTTGCTACAGGAGGTCAGAGAAGTTAGTTCATGTCATGCCCTAGATGTAGAAGCTATGAGAAAAGATGAATGTCAGATATGCATGCTTTGCTGGAATAAGAATCATGGAAGAATTCAATGAGCAATGGTGTAGGAAGCTTTTATATATAGAAAATCTATTCCCATGTTTTTAATTAAAACCTGACTGGACAGTGGTGTACTGATTCTGATGCTTTATTATCATGAGTTCTAGGAAATATAGTCTTAAATATCTTCATTGATTTTTTAAGAGTCCTGGTTTTCCTCAGTTTGCTTGCACCTGCACCTCATATAAGGAATTTTGTTTTCAGAGCTGAATTTGCCATTGTTCCTTCCCTCCATGCAATTAAGCAGAGAAGTTGATAAGTAAGGATTAATGAGGTATTTTTAAAGTAGCTTTATATATTTTGTGGAATAAATAGTTTGAGAAATGATGTTTGGAACAAATAGACAAATACAATATTGTGATTCTACTGATATTTTCAAAGTTCAATTCATCAGTTCATCTCATCTAAATATGCCTTCATTTTAGTCACCTTCCATTATCCTGAATTTTGAAAGGATGAATGTCATGATTCCTGATTAGTATATGTTGAGGAAGGTATACACGTTTAATAATAATAAAGGCACATTACTATTGAAGCCTTGTTACCCTTTGTTTCCTGAAGTGTCTCTGCTTTTCCAAATATACCTCAAAGTACCATTTAAACATTCAGAGGACTGTTCTTACAATGTAATGATTAACACCTACTCATTGTTCTGTCATCACTTTCAAAATGGAAACCAACTCACTTGAGATGGATAAATATGTGAGCAGAGATCATGATTAAGTTTTAGCCACATAAAGCATCATGCTGCATTGATATAGTTAAATACTTTTCAATATATTCTTATGAAAAATAATATCTAAGAAACTTCTAAAACATAATAGAAAAAACTTTATATGGTAATGGATTCATTTGCCTTGCAACTACTATTTTAAAATTCTACACTTTCTTTACATGTCAATGCTATTTCTTTTGATGAGTACTACAACTTTTGGTCTGCTAGCTTGTTCACATTTTCACAGAATTAATTTGTCATTGGTTTATACTTCCCTCCAGCAGGAAATGTACCTGTTATTATAATATCATGAAAATTGTACATCCAGTATCTAATTAACTTGAAGAAAATTTTAGGCAGTACTTTTTTGAGCAACATTTTTCATAGGCAGGGCTATTAAACATTTTAATATCTGTTCTCAACTCATTCAGAACATGGGCAAAATAATCACCCACTTTTATTTATAGGAATTTGCTTTCAGAACAGGAACTTCATCCAAGACAGTGGTTTCCAAATGCATTTCCAATTCTTATTTAGTAGGAGGAACAGAAGACCCCATACCTTATCAGCAATAAATTACTCTCCTGTTAAACTTACTAAACAAGGAACTACAGTCCTATTAAAATCCAATTAAACATGCATTGCGTTTGATAGATACAATTAGAACAAGTGTAGAGGGTAAATGGCTCCAAGGGCTGCAGCTGAAAGAGTTCTAAGATCAGTATTAAAAGGGAAAATAATAGACAATATGTTGGGGATTTTTTTTCTCCAATGATGCCTTCTTTATTGTTGTGATTTTATTTATTATCTTTTAGCTACTTGTTATAGTTTCTCTAACTTACTGGTAAAGAATTGTTTTACTTTCACATTTGCTTCCACTAATAAGGATATTGTGTCTCCTTTCATGGGGTAAATTAGACATTTTGGTAATAAAATAGTGGATTTTGCAATAATACCCTAAAAATTGTAGCACTTAAATATTTTTAAATCATTTTTTCAGGTTTTAAATATGCATTCCTCACTGCATCTTACAACTTATGTATGAATCTTTCTAATTGTCTTTTTCACAAGGATGTAGTTATTAGGAATTGCCAACCTAGACACTGCAAGATGTCATTGGCATCCTTATAGCCTCATCCATTCTCCCACAGTAGCTGTAACAATATCTTTGCTGAATCTGTCTCAGTAGTTCTTAAAAATAATGTGTGCTCTTTGTACCTTGCTTTTGCTAATCAAAATACAGGAGTATTTTTGGACTTTCATGTGACTATTCAAAAAAATCTCTCTTTATATCAGGGTTAAAATGAACTATTCTAAGCAGAGCTATGTCCAATGCACAATATATTTTGGTAAAGGATGACAAGTACTGTAGATGTAACCAGGTAGAACATAAATAGAGTATTAAACATAGGTTTACTTGCACTGACTTGATAATGTTAAAATTGAATATTCAGATAATGAATATTATACTGTGAAACATCAGGGACAAATCAAGGAAGATGAAGCTTTTCATGTGTCCCTTCTCATTTGTTAAGTGTCAGCTCATTTTTACCTATTAAGTTTTATAACACCAAAACAATCTTAAATTTTCTGCTAATTGCTGTCCCCACTTCAAGGTCACGTATAGTTAAGTCTTGGAACAATTAACAGCTCTTATCTGTTCATGGACACATCGCTTAGAAAAAAAAATGAACTAAAAGAAACAGACTTTGAGAGTCAGGAATTTAGGGTTGGTGCATCATGTTTCTCACTTTTTAAATCTTTTCTGTTTCTCTATAATTGGCTTCCTTCTTCCTTACTGGATGGGTTATTCTCTAGGCAAAAAGAGCCACCGGCAGCTCTCTAGTCATTCCAACATAGCTAACCCAAAGGAGGAAAAAACGTTTTCCTACCAGCTGCACAGGGACAGGAATCAGATTGTCCCTATTTGGCTCAAGTTACACAATCGCCCTGACTATGCTTAGCTCAAACCATGTCCTATGCCCACTCGTGGTCGAGAAGGAGGATTCCATTACTAGAAGTTGGGTTGTGGGCAGGAATAAATGAGTCAAGTAGACAGGAAAAGTAGTAATACTAGGTCTATATAAGAAGTTGCTGCCAGCTAGTCTTTGAGACTGCCCTGCCTTCACAGACTCTCCTTATGGGCCTGGTTCGTGCATGGCCACAGGCTGATAGCTTCTAAAAAACTTGTAGTGCATCGTTGACAGGCCCTTCCTGATTCCTCAAGTGAGAGAGACAGTGAAAAGAAGTTAATCTGTTTTATTGGGATTTCTTGCTTTCTCATGGGATTTCTGTCTTTTTCTATTCTTTTTTTTCATTGCTCTCCATAGATTCTTTTTGCTATGCTGTTATATCCCATAATTTCTTCTGTCATTGCTCTCCATAGATTCTTTTTGCTATACTGTTATATCCCATAATTTCTTCTGTATGTCAGTCTTCCTCTGCGACAGTCCTATAATAAACCTGGACTGTTTACAAATGTACAAGTATAGTTATTTGCACGGCTTCACCACGCAAAATATGTTAAAAGTGAAATGTATTTATCTGAAATAATTCAGGTGAAGATATATCCATATTAGGCTTTCTTAACATTATTATTCTCCAAAATATCATATACATACAGTGTCTTAAGTCTTTGGATTCCATCAAAGTTCCCTTGAGGGCGCATGTCAAAATATTGGGAGCTTTAGAAATGTAAATACACAACATGAAATTTTAAGAATTATCAAATAATATATATTTAATAAAATTATTTAATAGAATAATTAAGTAGATTTACATACTTAAAAGCAGTAATTCATTTTGAGCTAACTTGCTTTTAATAAATATTCAAAAATACCTTTAAGGCTATGTTGACCCAGTAGCTGGTCCACTGTTTATTAACTCTGTATAGAATTATTATATTATAAAGATATTTGTACTAAGATATTTGAGTACTTTATGATGATCTGTGTTTTATAGCATCAGAAATATGAAAGAATAAAGTTATCAGAAATAAACTTTCCTGTTAAAAGCAAATGTCCATTCATTTATCAAATTATTTTGGAATTATATACTAAGAATTGGCAAACATTGATGGATTTTGGATTTAAAGAAAAATATGAAATTTATCTACATTTTATTCTGCATTTTTATTCATTTATTTACATTTATCAGATGTGACCTTTTTTTAAAAAAATACATATTATTTCTAAATTTGAATGGAAAATTTTAAATCACGGGGCAGCACAATGTTTAAAAAGCCAAATAATGAGAACACATGGACATAAAAGGGGAACAGAAGACACAGGGGCCAACAGGAGGGTGGAGGATAGAAGGAGGGAAAGCACCAGGAAAAATAACTAATGGCTATTAGGTTTTGCTACCTCAGTGATAAAATAATCTGTACAACAAACCCCTATGACATGATTTTACTTATATAACAAACCTGCATATGTACCCTTGAACTTAAAATAAGTTTAAAAATATTATTTGAAAACAATTTACATAAAGCCTAAGACCTTAACTTCTAAACTGATAGAGACATTAATGCATTTTAAGAGACATAAATCAAATTTAATGATAGGCCCTGGTGTGTGATGTTCCCCTTCCCGAGTCCAAGTGAACTCCTTGTTCAGTTCCCACCTATGAGTGAGAACATGCGGTGTTTGGTTTTCTCTTCTTGTGATAGTTTGCTAAGAATGATGGTTTCCAGCTGCATCCATGTCCCTACAAAGGACGCAAACTCATCCTTTTTTATGGCTGCATAGTATTCCATGGTGTATATGTGCCACATTTTCTTAAGGGGGGAGGGATTGCATTGGGAGTTATACCTGACATAAACGACGAATTGATGGGTGCTGACGAGTTGATGGGTGCAGCACACCAACATGGCACAAGTATACATATGTAACAAACCTGCACGTTATGCACATGTACCCTAGAACTTAAATAAAAAAAAAAAATCAAATTTAACTTCCACCCTAGCCATATAAGTAGAAACCTGAGCTTAAGGAAAAGCAGTTGTGCAAATCACATGTGAAATTAGGCATGCTGGGTTTTTTTTTTTTTTTTTTTAAATTTTACTTTAAGTCCTGGGATATATGTGCAGAATGTGCAGATCTGTTACATAATAATACCTGTGTTAGGCATGCTTTCAAGCTAAAAGTAAAATTTGTAATATTTACTGTTAAAAATTATTGTTTCAGTGACCAAAACAGTGTGGTACTGGCAAAACAAGAGATACATAGTCCAATGAAACAGAATAGAGAACTCATAAATAAGACAGCACCACTACAACTATCTGATCTTTGACAAACCTGACAAAAACAAGCAACGGGGAAAGGATTCACTATTTAATAAACAGTGCTGGGAAAACTGGCTAGCCATATGCAGAAAATTGAAATTGGACCTGTTCCTTACACCTTATACGAATATTAACTCAAGATGGATGAAAGGATTAAATGTAAAATCCAAAACTATAAAAAGCCCTAAAAGAAAATCTAGGCAATACTATTCAAGACATAGGCCTGGGAAAAAATTTCATGATGAAAATGTCAAAAGCAATTGCAACAAAAACAAAAATTGACAAATGGATCTAATTAAACTAAAGACCTTCTACACAGAAAAAAACAAAAACAAACCAACAAAAAAACTGTAATTGGAGTGAACAGACATCCTACAGAATGGGAGAAAATTTTTCAATCTATCCATCTGACAAAGGTCTAATATCCAGACACTACAAGGAAATTAAACAAATTTACAAGAAAAAAATTGAACAACCCCATTAAAAAGTGGGTAAAGGATGTGAACAGATGCTTCCAAAAAAAAAAAAAGACATTTATGTGGCCAAAAAACATGAAAGAAAACCTCAACATCATTGACCATTAGAGAAATGCAAATCAAAACCACAATGAAATACCATTCCACACCAGTCAGAATGGCAGTTTTTAAAGTCAAGAAACAACAGATGCTGGTGACTATATAGTAGTCCCTACTCTCGCTATAATATATTTTACTCAATTACCTGTTGTTCTTTACTTTTCTTCAGTTTGTTTTTACCACTTTAGAGTTATGATTACTATAGCTATTTTTATGCTCTACTTTTGATTATTTCATTGAGCTACATTGCTAGAAATTGATTTAAAGAGAAAAACATTAAAGGCAGAGACAATGTTAAGACTTTTCTTATATATTGGCAATATGGTGTCAAGAAAAATTTGTAAAGTTGAATTTTTTCCTTGCTTTTAAGCCAAGAAAAGCCTCTATGACTGCCACCAGTTACTTGTTTACAAAAATAGTTAATATATTATCTATAAATCCTTGTATAGAAAAGCATCACAACCTTCTTTAAGTAAAGAAGTTTTCAAATGAAATTTGTAATTGTCTTATTAACTCCAATATTAGTATACAAAAAATAAGTTTTAAAATCCAGGTATTTGGTGAGTAGAACATTTTGTTTATGAATATAAGGGAGAATTGGATAATGAAAACAGCACAGAAGGGCCAGGCGTGGTGGCTTACATCTGTAATCCCAGCACTTTGGAAGTCTGAGGCAGGTGGATCACCTGAGATCAGGTAGTTCAAGACCAGCCTGGCCAACATGGCAAAACTCCATCTCTGCTAAAAATGCAAAAATTAGCCAGGCATGGTGGTGCACACGTGTGATCCCAGCTACTCAGGAGGCTGAGGCAGGAGAATCACTTGAACCTAGGAAGCAGAGGTTGCAATGAGCTGAGATCTCACTACTGCGCTCCAGCCTGGGTGGCAGAGTGAGACTGTGTCTCAAAAAATAAAAATAAAAATAAAAATAAATAAATAAAAAATAAAAATAAATAAATAAATGGAAGAAAAAGAAAAAAAGAGCACAGGACTACTATCATTAATTTTCACTCTCATATCTATCAGTTCCTGTCAATACTCAGGCAGCATTTAGAATGACCTATTATTCCCTCTCTCTGTGACAAGTGAACTAATACTCAGCTGTTTATGTGTTACTACGGAAGTAACAGGTATGTATAGTTGCCCATTCTGATTTGTTAGGGCCCATGCTATTGATTTATTTTTATTTTTATTCATTGTCGAGACAGAGTCTCACTCTGTCGCCCAGGCTGGAGTGCAGTGGCACAATCTGGGATCACTGCAACCTCTGCCTCCCGGGATCAAGTGGCTCTCCCGCCTCAGCCTCCGGAGTAGCTGGGATTACAGGCACGCGCCACTATGCCTGGCTAATTTTTGTACTTTTAGTAGAGACAGGATTTCGCCATGTTGGCCAGGCTGGTCTTGAACTCCTGACCTCAAATGATCCACCCCCTCAGCCTCCCAAAGTCCTGGGATTAGGAGCGTGAGCTACGTGCCCAGCCAACACCCATGCTATTTAGATTTTGGCCTCCTTCCAATCAACCAGGGTGAACTTTTAAAAATGTAAACAACATGACGTGCTTTCACTGCTAAAATTTTTCCAGTGGCTTTCTAGGTCATTTGGAATAAACTCTAGACCCATTGCTATATCTTATAAGACCTTCAGGATCCATCCACAACATGCTAAACATGATTCTGATTCATAACCTTTTGCTTTTATTTTTCCTTTTGCTAGGATTGCTTTTCTCCCAGCTGTTTATATGGCTAACTGCCACACCTAATAGATGTCTTCGCTCAAATTCCACTTTGTCCATGAGGTTTTTCTTATTCATTTTATTTAAGATAGTACCTTCCCCACAATCATTCTCTATTCTCTTTCCCAGATGCCTTCTTTTTCACTTTCTTTGGCAATACTTGACAGTATATACTTATTTATGCATTTGGTTACTGTTTGTCTTTCTTACCAAAATGCAAACTCCATTAGGTCAGGGACTTTATGTTTGTTTACATCTTAATCCTTAGTGCTCAGAGCATGCCCAGCATATGGTGGGTTTTCAATAAATATCCGTTAAAATGATGAATATTTAAATCCATATGTTCAAAAAGATAGTTAACTCATCTAAGTTTCATTTTTCTCATCAGCAAAATTGGTATAATTATGGCAATATCTACTCCATTAAGATTTAATTATGATCAAATAATACAATGAATATGAAAGTACTTGAAAATTGCAAACAACAACTGTGGTTTTCTGAGAAAAAGTATTTTGAAGGCAAATCTTTACTAACTCCATTGGGTTTTCTACTTTTTCTTATTATCATAAACTGAGAGTTTCTGCTCTCTTAGTATCAAGAAGTGGCAGAATGTTATAATTTATTTAATGATAGATCATAAAATAAGTACAGCACTGATAATTAATGTATATTCTCATGAAAGCCACATCACCAATCACAGAAAGGAAAATTAGTAATCATAGACACCTTTACAAGGCTTTAAATAACCTTAAATAAAGTTAGGAAATTTGCAATATAGTCTAGTAGAACCAGCAAAATAAACTTTAATAAGAAAGCATTTTTCATTAATTTTTCAACTAGCCCCATTATGTAACTATTGCTTCTGAAAACTGTGGTATCTGTAGTTCTCTATAAATAGGAGGTTTATGCAAAAATAATAAAAATTAAAATTAAAATGTCAGTCTGTAACTGCTAAGTTTCATCATTATAAGTCTAACCCTTATGAAATTATTCATTTTGTGAATCAATTCCTCTAATAAACAATGAACTACTTATTAATAAAACAAATAATAGCTATTCTGGCATAGAAACTTTAAAGTTGTTTCTCAAAGTGTTTTAAATACTATATCTCAGGAAATAAATAAATAAATATAATGATAGAAATCTCGGCATCTTGGGGATAAAGGCTCCACCTACCTCTTATGTTGGAGTTAAGCCAATTTGCTGGCTTAAATAACTTAAACTCAATGTAACTTCTTGGCAGAGCACATATTTCCTAAATTAATGTATCTTCATATTTGTCTTCTACTTAAATTCATATTTGGGTCCAAAAAGTAAAGCTTTTAAAATAACGCATATATTTCTAGTTCCCTATATAATACAAATGTAAAAAAGAAGATAATCTATTCAAAGATACAGGAAAAGGATTTTCTAGTCCAAAACTCATTTATGTTATTTACTTTCACGTAAAATAGCTATTATTCAAAATACTTACATATAACATCACATAATTTGTGGCACCTATAAAACCCAACAGACTTTTTCCTGAAACAATAAACATTAATTATTTTAAATGTAAGTACATCGAATGTTGCAATCACAATAAAAGATGAATTACAATTATCTTTCTGATATTGGCAATTACTTAGAATGACAACTAATGTAATACCAATAAAAATTTTTCTTTATAAATTTAAAGCTGTGTCCGGAATTGGTGGATTCTTGGTCTTGCTGACTTCAAGAATGAAGCCTTTACAGTTCTTAAAGATGTTGTGCCCCAAGTTTGTTCCTTCTGATGTTCAGAGGTGTCCTGAGTTTCTTCCTTCTGGTGGGTTCCTGGTCTAGCTGACTTCAGGAGTGAAGCTGCAGACCTTCCCAGTGAGTGTTACAGCTCTTAAAGGCGCACAGACCAAAAAGTAAGGAGCAGCAAGATTTATTAAAAACAGCAAAAGAGGCCGGGCGCGGCGGCTCAAGCCTGTAATCCCAGCACTTTGGGAGGCCGAGGTGGGCGGATCACGAGGTCAGGAGATCGAGACCATCCTGGCTAACACGGTGAAACCCCATCTCTACTAAAAAATACAAAAAACTAGCCGGGCGACGTGGCGGGCGCCTGTAGTCCCAGCTACTCGGGAGGCTGAGGCAGGTTCGAATGGCGTAAACCCCGGGAGGCGGAGCTTGCAGTGAGCTGAGATCCGGCCACTGCACTCCAGCCTGGGCGGCAGAGCGAGACTCCGTCTCAAACAACAACAACAACAAAAAAAAAAACAGCAAAAGAGGCGGAGTCCGGCAGATCATGAGGTCAGGAGATTGAGACCATCCTGGCTAACACAGTGAAACCCCGTCTCTACTAAAAAATACAAAAAAAACCCCAAAAAACTAGTCGGGCCAGGTGGTAGACACCTGTAGTCCCAGCTATTTGGGATACTGAGGAAGGAGAATGGCATAAACCCCGAGGCGGAGCTTGCAATGAGCTGATATCCGGCCACTGCACTCCAGCTTGTGGGATAGAGCCAGACTCCCTCTCAAAAAACAAAAAAAAAAAAAAAAAACAAAAGAACAAAACTTCCACAGCGTGGAAGGGGACCTGAGCAGGTTGCCCCTGCTGCCTTGGGTGGCCTGCTTTTATTCCCTTATCTGGCCTCACCCACATTCTGCTGATTGGTCCGTTTTACAGAATGCTGACTGATCAGTTTTGACACAGTGCTGGTCGGTGCCTTTACAAACCTTTAGCTAGACACAGAGTGGTGATTGGTCCGTTTACAATTCTTTAGCTAGACAGAAAAGTTCTCCAAGTCCCTAACAGATTAGCAAGACACAGCACTGATTGGTGCATTTACAAACCTTTAGCCAGGCACAGAGCGCTGATAGGTGCATTTACAATCCTTTAGCTAGACAGAAAGGTTCTCCAAGTCCTCACCGGACCCAGAAGCACAGCAAGCTTCACCTATCACTGGCACTCACCGAGAGAGTTTGCCGCACCTAGCCTGGGCGCTCCTGCAACGCAGAGGGAGCTTGTCCCAGACAATCAAGAGGAAAAAAGGGGAAGCGAGAAAGAGAGGGAGACCTGCTATGGTGGCCAACAATCCCTCGAAGAGGGAAGGGTGGTCCACTCACGGGATTCAGCCTCTGATCAAGCCCAGCAGGCGCCTGCCGCGCCCACTTTGGGGCTTGCTGAGGCAGTGCTCACCTGGAACCAGTGACCGCCGGCGAGCACCACGCCAGCGCCTCTCTCTTCACACCTCCCCGCCAGCA
The DNA here is from genome assembly GCF_002776525.5 of Piliocolobus tephrosceles. Taxonomy (NCBI): domain Eukaryota; kingdom Metazoa; phylum Chordata; class Mammalia; order Primates; family Cercopithecidae; genus Piliocolobus; species Piliocolobus tephrosceles. The sequence continues at coordinate 109,059,507 of NC_045438.1, forward strand.
GAGGGAGCCGGCTCTGGCCTTAGCGAGGCCCAGAGAGGGGCCTTCGTAGGACAGCAACAGGCTGAAGGGCTCCTGGAGCGCGGCCAGAGCAGACACCGAGGCCGAGGAGGCGCCGAGAGCCAGCGAGGCCTGCTAGCACGTTGTAACTTCTCAAAGCCATCAATATGGTAATGTATTTTCAATGAATTGATTTACACTTTCAGCTATGATTTCCCCCTAAGCGTTAGGAAGAATGTCAACCCTTTAAAAAAGAGAAAATGAAAATATATAATTCCAAAAGAGAATTACCAAATTTGAGTTTACTTCCTTTCTTTAAGCAGCACTCCAATGACACCACAAGAGGGAAAAATATCCGTTTTCAAACCTACTGAGAAGTCGTTTCAGTGGCCATGCTCAAGTGTTTCACACTAGATCTTAGATTACAAACTTCTCTGCACAAGTAGCAGTATTATAACAGCATAATTATATATGTAAGGAAAAATTGAAAATAAGTATTAATACTTACATGTTAATATGCTTATAGTTAAGCAGGATGGTTTTAGGGACAGGTAAAGAAAAGATACATTATAAGCATATACTGGTGCTCACGGCTCTCAGAGCCAACGAGTTACTTGTTTTATATCCTTAAACTAGTAAACTTTAGTAATTTATTGTCTATTTCTTCTTACACAGGGCCTCAGATGGAATTTTGTTATATCTAATTTTCCTCATTAATTGATAATATAGGAAAATCCCATGACTTTTGGCAGCAAATGGTAAAGATGCAAAACTGTTGGTTATTGGTCTAGAATATGAGCATTCTAAGTCTGATACGTCAGATGAAATGCAGGCTGTTTTAAAATTGTAAAATGGATGGCATTTTTGGGTAAAGTGGAAAATAGATCTGTTATAAAGGGTCTGACTCCAGTTTTTATGTTTGTCTGCTAACAGCTTTTAAACCTACCCTTTTCACGTCCCCTTTTACCCCACATCTGGCAAAACTGATAAAAACTTACAGCTCCTCTCTCAATTGGCACCAGAGAGAAGTTTAACCCATGTGCAAAAATGGCCACACCCCTAATCACAATGGAAAACCCCATGCCAATCTCTTTTCCTAGGTCTCTCCAGTCATTTTCAGAACTACTTGGAATCATCCTGCTCTCCCCTAGAAAAACCTCATTATATAATAAAACACTTCATAACCTCTTGGTGTATGTGTGCTATCACCAGGCTTGCCATCTAAACCAAACTGTGGATAAGTATCCATCTTACTCCTTCATGTCATGCGTGTCTGTGTGAAGAGACCACCAAACAGGCTGTGTGAGCAATAAAGCTTTTTAATCATCTGGCTGCAGGTGGGCTAAGTCTGAAAAGAGTCAGCAAAGGTAGTTAGGGGTGTGGCAGTTTTACAGGATTTAGGTAGGTAGTGGAAAATTACAGTCAAAGGGAGTTGTTCTCTTGTGGGCAGGGGCAGGGGTCACAAGGTGCTCAGTCGGGGAGCTTCTGAGCCAGGAGAAGGAATTTTACAAGGTAATGGCATCAGTTAAGGCAGGAACCAGCCAGCCATTTTCACTTCTTTTGTCATTCTTCAGTTGCTTCAGGCCATCTGGATGTATATACGTGTAGGCTTGGGCTCAGCGGCCTGACATTTCAGAGTGGCTTTAGCATTCTCTCTTGTCTTTGTGGAAGAGTTTCTTCATCTGGATGTTTTCTTTCTTGCTTTCTTTAGGTGACTAATTCTAAACACCCAGGATTTCTCTCAGTGGTGCATCTTACACAGATATACCCCGAGATTGATCTCCATCAACAGTCACATATGTGGCTCCAGTTTTGTTGTCGTTTGTTTTGTTTTGTTTTGTTTTCTGAGACAGGGTCTCTCTCACCCAGACTGGAATGTAGTGGCACCATTTCGGCTAACTGCAACCTCTGCCTCCCAGGTTCAAGCAATTCTCCTGCCTCAGATTCCTGAGTAGCTGGGATTACAGGTGTGCACCACTACCACCTGGCTAATTTTTGTATTTTTAGTAGACATTGGGTTACCCCATGTTGGCCAGGCTGGTCTTGAACTCCTGACCTCAAATGATCCACCCACCTCGGCCTCCTAAAGTGCTGGGATTATAGGCGTGAGCCACCGTGCCTGGCTGTGACTCCAGTTTAATGACGGTAGATATGCTCTGGTGCAGAATTTAAAGTTTTTTAATCATTTGTGAATATGTAGATACACAAGATAGCTTATCTTAAAACATAAGTATTTATGTATTAAAGTACACAGTTGTTAAGTCTGACCACTTATGTATAGCTCCACTAACAATTTCAGAACTACTTTCTGTGTAGATTACTCAGTGCTTTCCTTGTGTCTCCTAAAGGCAGTCATTTTCACCAGCATTTGAAATGTCTCATAGGATACTCAAGGTGGAAATATATGCACTTTGAAATTAGAAAAAAATTTTAAAAAATAGCTAATAGAAAGAAAAGAATTGGTAAATGTTGGAATTTCAGAGACACAAGTATTTGGGCATGTCATCATTTTGAGTTTGTTCACATAATCAATGACCTACCTATGCAACAAATATATAGAACATTCCTTCCCAAAAAGTCTTTGGCAAATTTAAAACAATGCAGTGTTTTCTCTCAAAGAAAATGTTAAAAAGTCATGAAATAATAATTAACACAGCATTCCTGGTATAGAAGTATTTAATTAAGACGTCTTTGTGTGATTTTAAGTTACTCTAGTGAAGAAAGCAGGTAGCATGCCAGTAATAGAGACTCGCTATATAAATTGTAATTGTTAATGATGATTCTGATGCACTTGTTCTTATGGAAAGCTAGGACAGTGTTGAACATGGCCTTTGAAAACTTGCAGACCCAAACTACAATCTTCATTGACTAGGTGTGACACAGCAAACAAACTACTATTCTTCTCTTATTTTTCTCTATGAAATGGAATAATAGTATTGAATTCCCATGGCCATTGAAAGGATTACTGTACTTGACACAGAGCCCATAATAATAGCTGTTGTTTCTATATTCACCCATATTTTACTCAGTGGAAATCACTTATTTGCATTTTTGTCTCCATTACTACATTGACAGCTCCCTGTGGATAAGCATTATATCTTTTCGTCACTATATTCCTAGAAAAAATCATTCCAAGAATGTACATTGCGGGCAACACTCCTGGTTGGCACCGGGGTCTTTATCGAAATCTCACCGGATTACATGGTCCTAGTTTACCAGTGTCCAGTCTGAGGAGAGTCAGGAGGGACAGAAGTACTTTTCTGAAGTAGAAAGCTGTCTTTGACTTGGCAAGTCCTCACAGGGTATAACAAAGCAAGCATTAAATGCAATAGTTTGAGGCGAAATTGACTAGATGGTCAACAATAGAACAAGGAAAGAAGAAAGAGTAATAGAATAGATTAAAAGAGTTAAATTTTTCTTAGCTTTAGTTTTGTAGGGTTTTCCCCTGGGACTATGGCCCACAACTCTGGAGGGGGTGGCACTTTCTTGACTCGAGTGTGATGAGTCCATCCTTTTTTACTGTACGAACAGCAGTCTTGGTGGTTAGCAGCACAAGGTAGGGTTCTTCCCAGGCTGGCTCAAGTTTTTCTTCTTTCCACCTTTTGATGAGAACATGATCTTTAGGCTGGTGCCGGTTTATTGGAAATTCTAGGGGTGGTACATGTGCTGAAAGACTTTCAGTTTTTTTTTTTTTTCCTTTGAGAGAAAGGAAAGTGAAAGATAAACCAAGTATATAATTTTTAAGAAACTGAACTTTTGTTTTAAATGTGGGGACCTTGGCAGTGGACTTTATAGTCCTTAGTCCCTTTTTACTGAGAAATTTCCTTTAGCACCTATTTTTATTAGTTTTTAAACCAAAGAAAGCCAAATACCATTTTACATTTAACAGTGCTTCTCATATGATTTTTATACTAGATAAGCTAAATTTTATCTTTATATTAGTGTGTTATTAATGTTAAACCTAATTTTAATAAAACCTTGTAGACATATTTATTTAATTTTTAATGTTTGACCTTAAGGTAAGATTTTATAGACTCTTTTTAACCTTTTATAATTTTTGCTAAAGAGCAGGTTGGTGCTTTCAGAAAAACCTGTTATGCTTTTACTTTAATGTCCAGTTCACAGAAAAACTGGACGATACTTCTTTAACTTTAGCTAATATGTTTACACACAGAATGTGCTTTACAATTAACGTTTTAAACCTTGCTTAAACTTTCAAAACAGTAATTTTTAACTTTTTAATGTAGGTAAAAATGTACATTCTTATGCCTCCTTATAATCCTTTTACCAAAGGTATACTTTGCTTTTCTTATACACCTTGCACATAAACGGTTTTTTTTTTTTTTCAGTAGTTTTACATTCAGGAGGCCTAGTTACTTTTAAATTATAAAACATTTTTTGCATAAATTCTTTTTTTTAACACACATTTTTTTTATAACCTTTTTTTTTTCTTTCACGACTTTTACAGGCAATTTTTTTTGACATGCCTTAACTTTCTGACTTATTACAAACATTTCTTTCTTTAAACAACCAGTTAATTTATTTCAGGACAAGAATTTACCATATAACACTCTTTTAATGTAAATTCCGCCCCCCCCCCTTTTTTTTTCTTTTTTTTTTCCCTTAGGATACTTCTGAACGGGTGAGTTTTGATCACAATGAGGTTTCCTCTAAAAACGATTTATTTATTTATTTATTATTTTTTCTTTTTTTTGTTGTCATTGCTAGCAAAGCCATTGCCGCTACAGATTGAATGCATTTGGGCCATCCTTGGGTTACTGGGTTAAGGATTTTTTTTTTTTTTTTGGATAGGAAGGCCTCAGTGCTTTCAGGATACGTTCTTGTTTACACTGACAACAAAGTGGTATTGGAGTGTTACAGGGTTATGGAAAATACCTTCAATTATCAATTACAGGTTCTAAATTTACCTTGGTTTTTTAAAGGAATAGGGTACACTTTTTTTTTTAACTACTTGTATATCTTTCTCTCTTTCTCTCTTTGCCTTTGTCTCTCTTTGACTTTCCTTTTGCCTCTGTCTCTTCTTCTCTCTCTCTGCCTCTCTCTTTCTCTCTCTCTCTCTCTTCTTGACTCCCTCTTTGTCTGTCTCTTCCTCTCTCTCTCTCTTTGCCTCTTTCTCTCTCTGTCTCTTTCCTTTCTCTCTCTCTGCTGGTCTTTCCTTGCTCTGCCAGCCGCTTATGCTGCTGTTCTCTCAACCACTGTGTGTTGGAGGTGGGGAGATCTAAAACCAGCTATAACCAAGTGTCTGTGTACAGGAACTGGTCTGGGTTCCCTGGCTTACATGTCACCTTGTGCCATACCTTTGAAACAAGGGACCTGTCCAGGCTTCCTTCTAATGGCCAACCTACCTCTAATGCTGGTCAGTCTATCTTACACAAAGTTTTAAATTTTCCTGTTGTCATAATACTCCATAGTCTCCCTTAAATACTTTTTTTGAAATTTTTCAACATAGTTCCTAGTGGGGTGGGCTTACTTTGTGCCTCACCCATGTTTCCTCTAGACAAAACACCACGCTCACACCACACGCACACCACAAAACAAAGAACAAGTAAAAGGGGCACACACACTTTTGTAGTTTACACCAAACCAAAATCAAAACCAAAATCAGAGTATCCAGAAATCCAAGCCAGGTCAAAACCAAAACCAACATATCAAGCAATCCAAGTCAAGTCAAAAACAAAACCCAAAGTGCCGGTACAGGCACACCGTGGGTGATCAGGCCACGCTTCCACTCAAATGGAGTGGGCAAGTTCCCAAGACCAATCCTGTCAAGCAATTCAAACCAAGTCAAAACCAAAACTAAAGTGCCGATAAAGGCACGCCGTGGGTGATCAGGCCACCCCTCCACTTAAATGGAGTGAGCAAGTTCGCAAGACCAGTCCCGTCAAGCAATTCAAACCAAATCAAAACCAGTAAATAGCATAAGTTGCCCATTTCCTAGAAAATCCTGTTGGTAAACAAATACTGTAAGATAAAAGCTGCCAGAACACTGAAAATAATTTGCATTCATTGACTTGGTACAGGTGATGGACAAAGGCTCATTTTTAAAAGGGAGCACAATTCAAAATTATGCACTAGACAAATCAATAATTCTTTATACATGTCAGATGAAGTAATTATCTTGGTTAGCTAATTGCCTTTAAGGAAAATATCTCACTAAACCAAAGCCTTTAGAAATACAAATGAAAAATACATTTTTATTTCTCCCTAACTGTGAAACCAAAGTCTGAATATCTTAATTAGTATTTTCCATGACACATTTATTCTTCAAATTGAATTTTTTCATTGTTTTCTGAAAGGTTTTTGTATGCTTCTGAACTTAGAGCAGAGATGAACTCTCCAAAGAAAGAATAACCCCACTGAACTTTGCAAGGCTGTGCAAGGCTTCCTAAATGGACACTTTTATGCATTTGGAAGAGTTGATTTATAAAAGCTGGAGACACTGACTGTTTCTTTAAAATTCTTGAAAAAATAAGATATATATGAACAGGGTGTATTATCTTATCTTTAAGAATTTGTTCATGTGATATGCTCAAATACAAGATTTGCTCTTCAATATGTATCCAACTTGCAAAATATTTAAGTATCAAGGGTGAGGCTGAAGAATGCATTTTATGGAAAAACTTTCACAAATGATCCTCTACGTTACTATAGCTATAGAGATGATTGAAACTATTTCTACCACCCTCCCATATGGTATCGCATCACCAATTGAACTGTGGGGGTATGTGTTTTGTCAGTGAATACAAACTAGAATAATGACAGATGTAATTGTTTTAGGTTTCCTAACCTATTAATTTGCTTCCCAAAACTCCTCTTCTAAATGGCCGTTTATGGGAAATTTCACACAATCAGATGGACAATGGGAAAGTGAATTCATTAAATTATTTTACTGAATACTAAGAAATAATTCATTTGATTTCAGGATCCCCTTGACTGATTTAAATGACAGAACTGAGTAATTTTGTTCACTCTATTCATATGCACAGGTCACCAATTTAATACAATCAAAAGTTTTTTCTAGCCCAATGGGCTTCCTTGTCATCTGTGGGCCCCTGGCACTCACTGATTGACAAGTATTTCACAGTCACAGTTTACCTTTTAAAAAACCCAGATCTTATCACTTATTTCTGTATTCATTTTTCTTTTGTTGGGCTTACATCTGAAGTGCCTTGAGAGTGCTTGATGTCTTATCTCTTCTTTCCTTGGGACTATCTGCAATTCAGTTGAAAAACACTCATTCTCTTTCAACCTGCTCCCTTTTTAAATAAACAAACAAACAAACAAACAAAAACTTCTCCCTCCCAGACTGAACTGTATCAATGCCTTATTTCCTGGCATTTTTAGCAAGGGATGAGATGTATGGGTAACATAAAGGAGGAAGCTGCCTGCAGTACAGTCTGCCTGTTTTTCCTGTTTCTCTTAGAATTCCTTTCAAACTTCATCATTCAGTGAAGGATTTTCAGACAAGTAATTTTTCTATGTGTGACTGACATGTAAATAGCTAATGTAGTAGACTTGGTATAGAGACTTGGCAGAAGGCCCAAGGTTCAGAATATTAATATTTTCCTATTCGTTTTGGGATAGAAAAGCAGTGTGGCCTTCTTCAAGTAGCCAGGCTATCATTTCAGCTGCTTCTAAGGATTCACTTTTTTTTTTCTTTCTTATTTCCTCATAGTCTTGAGAATCAGCAACAATGTTTCTATAATAAGCCTTCTCAGTGGCTTAGAGCCAACAATTATCTGAAGGTAGGAAGCATCTTAGAGCCAACAATTATCTGAAGGTAGGAAGCATCTAAATCATTTAGATATTTTTTCAGTCTTCATTCTGGGGTGCACTTATGTTCATTTCATTCAGAATATTCTTAGGTATTTTCAGGACATGAGAGAGATGCCAAACACTGAGATCTTAAGATAGAGTATGTCACTCCTCTACAAGAGTTAACTCCAATTTTTCTGATATTGGAGTTCTACTTCAAATTTTATGCAATATCAATTTTAATAATTACTTAGAAATTCCTGTTCTACATGTTTGTTAGCTTCTGTTGTTCAAGCATAATAACAAATATTGTTTCCCTGAGTTTATCACCACCTACAGTTATAGGACATCAGAATCTAATTGGCTGGGCACAGTGGCTCACGCCTGTAATCCCAGCACTTTGGAAGGCTGAGATGGGAAGATCACCTGAGGTCGGGAGTTCGAGACTGGCCTGACCATCATGGAGAAACCTAAAAATATAAAAGTTTTTAGTAAAATACAAAATTAGCCGGGCATGGTGGCACATGCCTGTAATCCCAGCTACTCGGGAGGCTGCGACAGGAGAATCACTTGAACCCAGGAGGCAGAGGTTGTGGAGAGTCGAGATCACGTCTTTACACTTCAACCTGGGCAACTAGAGCAAAAACTCAAAAAAAAAAAAAAAAAAATCTAATTAATTCATTCTGGTATTTTTCTAAACCTTTTGAAAAGACCGGCTCCTCTTCTTAACGTGTTTCTGAGGGTTAACACAGTGGAACTCAAAACACCGAAACTTCCATCTCTGGTATAAGAGACTGCACAGGAATCACACATTGTGGCACATTGGATGGAAACTACTCTGCTCTGTCTATATCTTGAGCTGTTGGGGCCTGCAAAGAAAGCTGAGACCTCTGAGGTCTTAATGCAAAATGAAACGTACCATGCTTTGCACTTATGTGGGAAAAGGATTCCACTTCCTTAACTGTGCTAATCCATGAATCCCTGGACTGTTCTTTGATGTACAGAGATTTTAGCAAAAGAATTATATCTATACTTTCTACCTACTCCATCTTCTCAGATCTAAGCACACATTGGTGAAGATTGGGCTAAAAATAATGTGATAATTAACAGTGGGCTGTTCAATTGCTCTCTTTCCCTTTCTCCCCTGTTAGACCCTTGGACATTGTTTTTAGGCCTCCGTGCCTGAATTCTACCTTTCCTTTCAATAAACTATTTCCCAGGAAAGTCCACAGTTCCTCATACAAATAGTTCATAGCTAGATCTGGCTTTCAGATCCTTCATTGGGACTCCTATTTGCATGAATCTTAGGGCAAGCAAAGCTCAGGTTCTAGCTGACACAGGGAATTGAGATTCAGACAAGTGAGAATGACTTGCCCACAATCCCACAGTCAGTGGCAGGACAAAAATACCCACAATGTACTGATTCCAAATTAAAAGTGGCACACGACTTCTCAGAAACTCCTAGCAATCCTATAATCAGCCATTGCTCCAAAGAGCCGTGATTCCTTCCTTTGGAGAAAGCTATTTGTAACTGACATATGGGCCCATGGTATGCACATTGTTACTGGGGTATCATTTATTTTAGGCTCTTGCACCTGATGGAGCAAAGAAATATATGTTTGTATATTAATTGCTACAAGAAAACACGCTTATAAAAGTATAAATAGTTCTGTGAGTAATTATCTGTAACCTCATTAAGCAGAACATGAATTCTTACTAGTTGTTACTTTTAAAATTTCTCCCACCTCCAAATTTTTATTCCTTTCACGTTTGCAAAGATCTCTTTCCTTTCACCTGGGCTTTATTCTTTGTTTCCGAATTGTCTGATTTTGATGAGACTGGCTCATCTGTGTGACAATATACTAGAAAGCCTCAAAGAGCCACCACCAGATTCTGGTAGCAGCTAATTAAAGCCTTGGAGAAAATGAGGTAACTCGTAAATACCTAAAATTGAGAGAGGTGAGGAGGTCCATCCGATGAGTAGTCCCAGCATTCGAGACACAACTTCAGAGGAAGCAGAACTAATAGTGACTGTAGTCATCGAAGTCATCAGAACATGATGGTTCATAGCCTATTAATCTTAATTCTCTCAGTAAGTTGATTTTTTTCAGTCCTTGATGCCTTTGTGTATCTTTTCTCTATCTAGAATTCCCTACACAAGCTATTCCAGCTGGTAAATTTCTTTCACCATTCTGCAGTACCTCTCCTCTGTCCCCAATCACAGTTAAATGTAACTGCTCCAGTGAAGTTTTTCTCAATGAACATTTTATTCCCATTTTTGTAATAAGTATCTTTCATATGTACATACATGCCTTTTCCCTGCCATAAGTTGTAAACTTTCTGAAGTCATTCACCTCCAAGTCTAAAACAATGTTTGCCATAGAGTAGACATTCTAAAAATCTTTGAGTTGAATGATTGAACTCATTCATTAATTAGTAGAATATGTATTTATGATATAGGTGTTAAAAGGGAAAGTACATATATGGATGAATTTGAAAGTGAAACTCAGATCAAAATTGTATGAAGATTGTTAACTCTAGAAAGTTTCTAGTCCCAAATTATTTATTCCATTTACCTGGCATAGGGTCTGAAATTCACCATTAAATTTCTTTCACTAGGTTTAATATATTTTTGTTCAAGGTAACATTCTTCTAAGCAAAAACATATTCAGACAGAGTTAGCCTGGTGTTAACTTATTGCCAGTCCTTCATACCCTGGTATGTGTGAAATGAGCTCCTGATAGCTTTGGTACTGAACACTGACTACACAGGTAGAAGTAAAGGTTAGTTCATTCTTACAAGCATTGATGTTAATATTAGAGTAGTGAAAACTGTTTTGCCCCTTATAGCTTGTGTGATGGTTAATATTGAGTGTCAACTTGATTGGATTGAAGGATGCAAAATATTGCTCATGTGTATGTCTATGAGGGTGTTGCCAAAAGAGATAAACATTTGAATCAGTGAACTGGGAGAGGCAGACACACCCTCAATCTGGGTGGGCACATTGTAATCAGCTGCTAGAGTAGCTAGAATAAAGGAGGCAGAAGAAATGTAAAGGAGCAGACTTGGTGAGTCTTCCAGCCTTCATCTTTATCCTGTGCTGGATGCTTCCTGCCCTCAAGCATCAGACTCCAAGTTCTTCAGCTTTTGGACTCCTGGATTTACACCAGTGGTTTGCCAGGGGCTCTTGGCCTTGGGCCACAGACTGAAAGCTGCACTGCCAGCTTCCCTACTTCTGAGGTTTTTGGGACTTGGACTGGCTTCTTTGCTCCTCAGCTTGCAGATGGCCTATTGTGGGAATTCACCTTGTGATCGTGTAATTCAATACTCTTTAATAAACTCCCCTTCATATATACATCTATTAGCTCTATCTCTCTAGAGACTAATGTAGTTTGAAACTTACTAGTTAATTATTAATCTCCCCAAATTTCAATCTTCTCATTTGTAAGAAGTTTCTAGGATCCATATCACTGAAAGATAGGAAGACTAAATGAAATAACTAACTCACTACCACATACACAGTAAATACTCAATAAATATTAAATGCTACTATTGTTTTCATATTCTCCAGGTATGGAGGTTTTGGCAAGGGTTGGCAGAGAAAAATTCTTTTGCTTTACAAGGGATTTTCCAAATTGGAAAACCCTGAGTGGGATATCAAAGGGATTTTTAGAATTCTCTAGCAACCCCAGGCATCCATTACAGAATTTGAAGCAGGAGGAAGCAGATTAAAGAAAAAAAGAATAATTAGATTGAATGCTGTCATGCGGTAGAGTATTTCCATGATGGATGGAATATTTTCTCCACTACAAAATATTGTGGAGAGGTTTCCTGGTAAGGAGAAGCTGAAAGTTGACCAATGATTCATTCCTGCAACATTCACAGACAGCACATTATGGTTCAGGCACTAATCTAAGCCCTGAGGATGCAGCAGTAAACAAAAGAGCAAACGCCTCTGCAGATATTAAAATTGTAGTAGAAGAGATGGCCTTTCCAGAGGTGAGAAATAGGGCATCGAATAAGCTGCAATGGTTTCTCCTATCACCGTGAGTAAAAGTGGGTTACAATTTTACTATTCTGAGATATATTAAGATAACCTCTGAAATGTGAATATATATATTGTGCACTTAACATATGCAAGGGACTATGCTAACCCCTCTAATAGATAACTTAGCTCTTACAACAAATTTATGATGTAGACGTCATTATTATCACAATTCTTCCAGTGAGTAAACTGAACCATAGAGAAAGTAGTTAACTTTCCCAAGGTTACACACATAATAAATTATACAGTCAGTATTCAGGTCCAGAAAGTCTGATTCTAGAGCTCATAACTACTGCCTTATATAGTCATGTTTAAGTTAAGTAAGAATGTCCTTTAACAGTTTGTCCTTATTGCTGTCACCATTTTTCCCTAAGACTCCACAGAGAATACTCAATTGGCACATTTCCAATACTCTTTCTCCCTGCGTAGTCATTCCCTTCCAAATCTATATGACATGAGTCAGACAGGAAAGAAATTTGAACCAAAATGGGTCACTTTTTTGCAGCTTAAGTCACACGTGAATTTTTTTTGATTTTTGAATATACAAAAATCAATATTAGGTCTGGGATCTATGTTATATCTTCGTAAATATTTAAAAATATGTTTACATTTGAATAATCTAAAAGGTGCCTTTAAATATAAATGTTCCTTTTAATAAACCCATACAAGGCCTAGACTGCAAAGAATACCTCAAATTTAATAAATTTGTACAGATAGCATTGGTAAGATAATGTCATTAGGCTACTGTAAAGGTAGTTGGCAATAAAAGTGTTCTGTAAAAAGGGGTAAGAAATTGGGGAAAATGATTTAAAAAAATCAAGAAAATATAAAAGCAAAATTGCTAAAATACATGAATTCTTGATTTTTTAAATGTATTGCCAATTTCAGGAAAGAGTACTAATTTGAAGGTTTTTATACAAGATCTAAAGTCCATCTTTTTAAATATCTAAATCACTCATTTGGTGTTGATAGAATCACTGAGGTGTAAACTGGATGGGAGTATATTTATAATAATAAGGATACTCTCTAAAAGCCGGTGACTAACATTACTATGCTTCATGGAAATACTCAACTCTGATGATTTGAACCAAAATGATTAGCTTTGATTTTGTCATTTCTATTGGTGTATGATCCAGATGCATTCTTCATGTTGTTTATACATAACCTTCAGCTGGGACTAAAATTCATGACAATAAATGAGTTTTTAATGTTTATCTGTTTATACATAATTTGAATTTAATCACGATTCATCTCTAGAGCTATCTTTTATTTCACCAGATTACTTCACATAGTTCTTTTTTTTAGCCTACCTAAAACTTTGTAGTAGAATATTTTTCCTTAATCTTTTAAAATATTTTAAGATCTTCTATCACAATTTTGAATGTCATGTGTAGGATATAGAATTAAGTGATAGTTTCAGGCTTCATATAAATTGCAGGGAATAGTTGTGGGAAATTACAGAGCCATTTATAGAAATTTAGTATAACAGAAGTCTCATTTAATATTTTTATTGCTATTTCACATTTATAATTACTTTACAGTACAAAGGTGTTTTTAAATCTTCCTTATGCTAGTCTTCTTTGCAGTATCAGGATTTACCCAAGTACTGCTATTTTCGGTTTTAACTTCTTCAGTATAGAAAAATTGCTCACTTTTAGATTCCCTTAAACCCAAAAGGGGCAGTGTGTCATAATTAAATACTAGGATAGATAATCTCAGCACAAGATAAATTATATTCTACCTCTGTTACTCACTGTGTGAACTATTTTAACCCTTTAAAATATAGGTTATTCATCTGTAAAACTGAGGTCAATTATACCTGCTTCATAGGGTGGTTGCCAGAAGTAAGACAATATGAATAACAAATGGCTCAAAGTAGAGTAGATTGCTTTCTATGCATGCAGTCTTTGGCTATTCTTCCCTTCTTCAAAGAGCTCCATCTTCATTTCTTAAACAAATTTATAATTAAGTAGATATTTGTACTGAAAATTTAAATTATTTAACAAGAAGAGCATGTAACTAAAGCTTTGGCATATTCACGGAATAGCACAGCCATGTAAGTTTGGGGCTCAGAGAATTTTAAGTCAAGCCGTTGCATGTGGGGTTTCAGCCCAGCTGTGTTTGTATGTATATATCACACATACGAGCATTTCTGTCTGCGTACATCTTAATTGGGAGAGGGATGTGATTCGCTTTGTCAGTTTCAGTTTCAAGGTGTTTTTCACATCTTGAAGTGTTAGATTTCTTTAAAAGTTGTATGTAGCCTTTGGAGGTTTGAAAAGAGAAAGAGATAGAACTAAAAATCAGGGTTAAGATATTTTAAAATAAACTTATTATTTACCATGTCATGTCAACAATCATGTGGAAGAGGGGCCAGGAAATTGAAATCTGAGTTTGAAATGAGGACAGTATTTTAGAGGTATGATCTAGAAATAATACTAATATTAGTATGAAAAAATGTTGGTATGATTTGACTGTGTGTCCCAACCCAAATATCTTCTCAAATTGTCATTCCCACATGTTGAGAGAGGGAAGTGTAATCCCCAGATGTTGAGGGAGTGAGGTGATTGGATCATGTGGGCAGTTTCCCCCATCCTATTCTCTTGAGAGTGAATGAGTTATGAGATCTGATGGTTTCATAAGAGTTTGAGAGCTCCTCCTTCACATGCTCTCTTTGCTGCTGATTTGTGAAGAAGGTATCTGCCTCCCCTTCTGCATGATTTTAAGTTTCCTGAGGCCTCCCTAGCCATGTGGAACTATGAGTCAATTAAACCTCCTTTCTTTATAAATTATCCAGTCTCAGGTATTTTTTATAGCCATGTAAAAATGGACTAATACAGTAAATTGATACTGGGAGTGGGGCACAGCTATCAAGATGCCCAAAAATGTGAAAATCACTTTGGAACTGGATAACAGGCAGAGGTTGGAACAGTTTGGAGGCCTCAGAAGAAGACAGGAAAATGTGGGAAAGTTTGGAACTTTCTAGAGACTTGTTGAATGGCTTTGACCAAAATGCTGATAGCGATATGAATGATGAAATCCAGGCTGACGTGGTCTCAGATGGAGATGAGGAACTTCTTGAGAACTGGAGCAAAAGTAACTCTTGCTATGCTTAAGCCAAGAGACTGGTGGCATTTTGTCCCTGCCCTAGAGATCTGTGAAACTTCAAACTTCAGAGAGGTGATTTAGGGTATCTGGCAGAAGAAATTTGTAAGCGGTAAAGTGTTCAAGAGGAAGCAAAGCATACAAGTTTGGAAAATTTGCAGTCTGACCATTAGGTAGAAAAGAAAAACCTATTTTCTGGGAGGAAATTCAATTCAGTTGCAGAAATTTGCATAACTAACAAGAAGTCAAATGTTAATAGCCAAGACAATGGGGAAAATGTTTCCAGGGCATTACAGAAAGCTTCAAAATAGCCCCTCCTATTACAGGCCTGGAATCCTAGGAAGGAAAAATGTTTCCCTGGATCTGGCCCAGGGCCCCCCTGCTGTGGGCATTCTAGGAACTTTGTGCCCTGTGTCCCAGACATGGCTAAAAGGGGCCAGTGTAGTGCTCAGGCCATTGCTTCAGAAGGTGCAAGCCCCAAGCCCTGGCGACTTACATGTGGTGTTGGGCCTGTGTGTGCATAGAAGTCAAGAATTGAGGTTTGGGAACCTCCACCTAGATTTCAGAGGATGTATGGAAATCCCTAGATGTCCAGGCAGAAGTTTGCTGCAGGGGCATACCCTCATGGAGAACCTCTGCTGGGGCAACACAAAAAGGAAATGTGAGGTTGGAGCCCCCTCACAGATTCCCCACTGGTCACTGCCTCGTGGAACTGTGAGAAGAGGGTCACCATTCTCCAGCCCCCAGAATGGTAGATCCACTAACAGCTTGCACTGTATGCCTAGAAAAACCACAGGCACTCAATGCAAGCCCATGAAAGAGCTGCCCAAGACTGTAGGAGCCCACTGCTTGCATCAGCATGCCCTGAATGTGAGACATGGAGTCAAAGGAGATCATTTTGGAGCTTTAAGATTTAATGAATGTCCTGCTAGATTTTGGACTTGCATGGGGCATGTAGCTGCTTTGTTTTGGCCAATGTCTCCCATTTGGAACAGGAGCATTTACCCATAGCCTGTACCTTCATTTTATCTAAGAAGTAACTGACTTGTTTTTGATTTTACAGGCTCATAGGCAGAGGGACTTGCCTTGTCTCAGATGAGATTTTGGACTGTGGACTTTTGGGTTAATGTGGAATGAGATAAGACTATTTGTGGGACTGTTGGTAAGGCATAATTGGCTTTGAAATGCAGAAAAACATGAGATTTTGGAGGGACCAGGAGTGGAATGATATAGTTTGGCTCTGTGTCCCCACCAAAATCTCATCTCAAATTTTAATTCTCATGTGTGAAGGGAATGACATGTAATCCCCACATGTCGAGAGACGGAGGTGATTGAATCAGGGGGCGGTTACCCTCATGTGTTCTCATGATAGTTAATGAGTTCTCAGGAGATATGATGGTTTTATATGTGTGTGATAGTTCCTCCTTAACATGCTCTCTTCCCTGCTGACTTATGAAGAAGGTACCTGCTTTCCCTTCCACCATGACTATAAGTTTCCTGAGGTCTTCTAAGCCATGCAGAACTGTGAGTCAATTAAGCCTCTTTCCTTTATAAATTATACAGTTGCTGATACTTCTTTACAGCAGTGTGAAATGGACTAATACAAATATGAATGGCAATACTGTTTAATTAACAACTAAAATGGACTTGTTTTATGTAAAAGTACTCTTATCTAAGAGACAGAATGGACACAAAGTTGGCATGAGGCAACAACACAATGCTCAACTTTTCCCTTAAATACCCTCTTTAGTGAATGTAACAGAAATATATTTTAAGAATGGAAGCACAAACATCTCTCAGTATCTTTAAGCAAACTTGAATTAAATCAATGTAAAGAGATGGAAATGGCCATCATGATCATTGTTTTGTTTATTTATGGCTTGTTTTCTCTTCTTTGCTTTATTAATGTAACTATTTTCTCGAAGTAAAAATACTACATGGGAAATTTCATTAAGTCTACAGGCATATGAAACTATCTTTAATAGAAATAAAAACAAAAGTAGTAGTAGCAGCTTATATTCATTGATCGTTTTCAATGTCAGTATTATATATTTCATTGAATTATTACTCCACATTTTATCAATTTATTCATTTATCAGATTTAAAAAAACAGACTTGAAGAGGGGAAGTAAATTGCTCATGGTCACACAGAGCATGCACAAGTTGATCTCTCTCCACTTGTGTTGAGAATGTAAGCAGGTTTATGTTGCAGCTACAAAGGAATGTCATTAATACAAGTGATTTTTAATTGTGAAGCAATTAGCTAGGTGATGCTACTTGATCCATTGAAAGAGCAACAGCTTCTTTTCCTCTTGAAATCATTTAAGTGTTGCTCTTAAAGCCAGGTTTCTTAACTGGGTTTCAGGAATTTAGGGTTGTCTTTAAAGTCATATGTAAAATCGTGTGTGTGCGAGTGTGAGCATGTGTTTGGGTGTCTATGTGGATATGTTATGTGGGTGTGTAGGTGGATGTGTATGTATATGTGTGCATTTTTCTAGATAGAGAGGGACCAATAGCTATTGTCTGATTTTCAAAAATTCCCATGATACAAAAAAAATTTAGAAGCCATTGTTTATAGGAAGCAATGTTTTAGATCAGTAGTTTCAACACATTTCCACACATTATAACACCTTGAAAGATTTGTAAAAATATGAATTATAGGCTCCACAGATTTATCTAATTGGTCTTAGGCACTGATGTGGCTTAAGCTCTTTAGGCCATCCTAATCCTAATGCAGAATTAGGGTGAAGAACTACTTTTTAAAATGGGATCATATGGATCCTTTCAATATTATAACAAAAGCACACTCATCCTTTTATGTTTATAAGAGAGGATAACTCAATTTTAGTTTTCAGATAGCTTTTTTTTTTTTACACAACAGCTTTTCTGTCTTAAAATGTATTTAACTATAGTTCTTTAGTGTGCTTTTTATTTGTCTACAGCTATTGAGGACTTCTTGGGGCTTAACTGTGTTATTCTCAGATCATTGTTTTCTGTATAAATAAGTTTAGGAAAGACACACTAGCATTGTGATTTTAAGGAATAAAATCTTCAGGGGCAAAATATAAGCTACTTAAAGTAATTAGCAGAATAATACATTAAATGATCAGACTGACAAAAGAATAACATTTGGCACATTAATTCAGATTCTGAGAAGATTGGCATATGTCCTGTTCTCCAAAGTATTTAGCATTTTCAGTGGAGAAAGCCATACTTGAAATCATCCTTAAAGTTGATATGCTATCTGAAGATCACTCATTAATATGATGCCACTAGGACCAGTTAAAAGTTCTTTCATGCAAAACAAAAGCCAAAAAGTAAGTTTATTTTGTGTGTATGTGAGTGAGAGAGAGAGAGAGAGAAAGAGACTTTCATACTTTAATTAAAATAACAGCATTTATTATTTTGTAAGAATACAAAAATAACAGTTACTACTTCAGGATTCCTCTGAATGATAAAGAATGTATGCCTTTATAAGATGTAGATATATTTTTTGTGAATATAAACAATATTTTAATCAGCTTTTTTTAGTATGCCATGATAATTATAATAATTAACTTTAAAAAATAATGTTAGTCTTACCAGATTTTCATAATTTGGCATTGGGAGGAAACAAGTGTAATCCAAGAATAGTTAACATCTATAAGATCAAATATTTGTAGCATCCAGTTAAATAGCAATATTGATCCCCATGTAGATAATTCTTGCTGTTGCTGTTCACCAACTTAATGCTAACACATTGTTTCATCTCTCACTAATTCATGGGCTCAACGACATTTTGATTCATGCTTCTAGTCTTCAAATTTAAACAAGCTGTGATAAAAACTGTCTGAATTGAAACATAAATTAGTGGAGAATTAATCAGTTTGGCAAAGATATTAAACCAAACTCTAGTACCATGTCATTTTCAAAACTGTTATCCAGCAGTTAGTTTTAAACTGAAATTTACTCCTAATGAAAGATTTGGGTGTGGCCATGAGTAATTCAATTAACAGGAACTCAAATGTCAATTTAATATTCCAACAATAAATGAATTGAATCTTAATAGAAGACCTAAAATCTTACTATAAAACACTATGTACATTTCTTTCCAGGCATATACTTCTCAGTAACTTGATTTTGCCTACCACATCCTTTTCCTTTCTTTCCTCAGGCTTCTATCTCTCTTTGTACATATAAACAGCCTGATAGCTTTTACTCTGGACATACCCATTTTGGAAGATTTTGTAAAAGTTTAGCTACTCTTGCTAATGTGATTTTTACCCCTAATGGCAAACAGCTTGATGCTGTGTCTTGGAATACTTTCTCATTCTATAAAATATCAAATCACTAGGTGAAATATTTAGAAATATGGGACACAAAAACGTTTCCGGGAGTGTCATTCTCACCACTTGTAAAATAATTGACTGAACTATAAGAATGGAATTAAGATCAGAAACTAAACCCTATTACACTCAAAAGTTATGTAATTTTCAATTTTAGTTGATGACCACCTGATTTTAAATACACATTCACTAAAGTATAAACAGAATTCAATCAGTGGTTTTATATTTTGAATATCAAATCTGAATGTCAACTTTCCACCTATTAGATGTTCAGATTAAATATTATTTTACTTTAATTAAAGTTAGGCCATTGTATCTTCCTCCTTCAACTTTTCTAGATACCAATGATAAAGAAACCCTTGAGTGTAGGTGATTGCGAATATGACAATATTTGTGATTGCGAATATGACAATATTTGTTTTCAGAGTTACCGTTTTGCCTCTGTTAGAGCTACCTCTGCTGGAGCTATCTCAGAGCAGTGAAGATATGTTCTTTGTTTCTTTTGTTTTTAATACAATTTCCACTTTTAAGTTATGGCATTTCTAGCCTCATTTCAAAATAATAAAAACTTACACATAAAGAGTTAAAGATTGCAACTTATTAACCACAATCCTAAAGGAGTTGGGGCCATTACTCATAATTGAAGTGTGTCACCATTCTCTACCTTCCTAAAATACAAATTCATTTTTTATATAAAACACATATTTGTCACATAAAAACAAAGGAATACTACTGTTGGCACTAAGATTCCCACACTCAAACAATTCACTACAGTTTATTTGATCTGTAATGAGATTCAATTATAGAACCATAACTAGCCTATTTTTGGTGTTGAGGAGAAGTGGATTCCTTCAGGAAGGAGAAGAAAGATACACCCATGCTCACCCCATCCACATTTGATGCAGAAGCGGCCTAAGAAAACTTTTAGTATTTTTCTCTTTTCCTTTCCTACATTCTTTATCTGTTTATCTTAGTTTCTACTACTATTTTCACTGCTTTTCTTTACTAATACTGTTTGCAAATCATTTGTCTCATCATAATCAAAACTTTCATAACTCAATTATTGACTTATTGAGATTCCCATATACCATTATTAAATATGCTCATATCATATGAGGACAGTATCTAGTTTTTCATGCCAGCCAACTGAACTTTCATTTCAAAAAATTATTTTTTGTATAAGGGTTAAAATGGAAACTCAGATATTATAGAAAGAAATATATATGTATTTGGGCAGAGATCTCAAAAGATGGGACAGGCCTTGTCTGAAATTCAGACATCAGAATAAGCCTCCATATGTGCTCTTTCTGCTTTTCATATTTTCCCCCTTACTCTGTCTCAGAATTTACAAATTCTTTTAATAGTTCTGTGTTTTCATAACAGGCACAATGGCTATAGCAGTGTGGTGTTCCCTAGAGAAGGGTTAGGTGTGGGTGCTCTCACATTCCGGTTATTTGTAACTTGTGAGTTTCTGATCAGAGACACAATGATTTAAATCTCTTTGGACTAAGAAAAACATACACACAAATGCTCTTTTTGGTCCTTGCTTTTGACATTCCTCTTTAGTCTAAAAATTAAATTAGAGTCCATGAGTTGTTCCAATTTTCCCTAGCAACCTTCTGTTTTTACCTCGATTTGCTATGTTGATCTACTCTCATCTTTTTCTTTGTTTTTCTCTGAAAAAAAAAAAATAAAATCTTACAATCTGTCTTTTAATCCTTCATCTTTTACGTTTTACCCCAGTCAGCATTCTATATTTGCCCTTTAGGTAGTTTAAACCTTGAGCTGAACACATCAGATATTTCTTTTCTAGACAGAAATGTGTGGCTCTACTCTGAGTATTTTCTCTTTAAAAGTTCCTCTCTTTCTAGTTGAGGCACCCCCCTGCGATATGGGGAGTAAGAGCCACCGCCTCTCCTCCCCTGGCTCTTAGGATCCACATCGCAGGGGGGTGAGGCACCCCCGCGAGGTAGGGAGTAAGAGTCACCCCCTCTCCCCCCGGCTCTTACGATCCACCTCGCCGATATTGTGAATAATAACATCTCTCCCTCTTGAAATTATGAACTATTTCACAGACGGGTGTACACCCTTGGTGTACAGAATGTGTACACCAGTATGTATTGGCAGTAATATCATCCTCTTCCTCCCTGAATATTAAGAACAGTATCACAGGAGTGTTTCTACTCCCTGCGATACTGGGTATCATGTCCTCCTCTCCCAGGTTGAAATTAGAAACAGTATCACTAGGGATGTGTACACCTTCTGTGATATTTAAAGTAATATCATCCTCTTCCCTCCAGGATCATGGCAACAATATTCCTGTGGAGTGTACACTTTCTGCGATATATGTAGTAATATCCTCCTCTCCGCCTTGCAATATTATTAAGGACCATGTCACACGGGGGTGTACAACCCTTGCAATATTGGGAATACTATTTTCCTCTTTCCCCCTGCATATTTGGAAAAATATCAGAATGAGTGTACACCTCCTGCAATATGGGGATTAATATCCTCTTCTCCCTTTCTGGATATTAGAAATAATGTCACACAGGGGTTTACACTTTCTTCGATATCTGGAGTAATGTCATCCTCTCCTGTTTTGAATGGCAAGAACAATATCTCAGGGGGGATGTACACCCCCTGTCATATTGGGAATAATATTATGCTCTCACCTCCTTGGTATTAGGAACAAAATCCCAGTGTGAGTGTACACCTCCTACTATATAGAAAGTCATACTGTCCTCTCCCTTCCTGGATTTTAGGAACAATATCACAGGGTGGATGTACACAGCCTGTGATATTGAACATAATGTCATCCTCTCCCCCACTGGATATTAGGAACAATATCACAGAAGGGTTTTATGCTCTCTGTGATACTGGGAGTAATATCACTTTTGCCTTCCCTGAATATTAGGAGCAATATCCCTGGGTGGATGTACACCCACTGTTAAATTGGGAGTAATGTCATACTCTACCCCCTGGATATTAGGAGCAATATCACAAAGTGGGTGTACACTCACGGCGAGACTGGGGGTAATATCGTGCTCTCCCTCCCTGGATATTAGGAACAATATCACAGGTGGGTGTACACCCCCTGCACTACAAAGAATAATATTATCTTCTCTTCCTTTAGCTATTGAGAACAATATCACATGGTGGGGGGGTACATCCCCTGCACTGTTGAGAGTAATATCATTCTCTCTTATTCTGGATTGCAGGAAAAATATCACAGGCGATGTGTACAGCCCCTGTGACATTGAGAGTAATATCATCCTCTCCTAACGTGGGTGTTTGGAACCATATCACAGGGGGCGTGTACACTTCTTCGATGTTGGTAGCAATATCATCCTCTCCTTCCTGGATATAAGAAACTGTATGACATGCGGGGTGGACAACCCCTGCGATAAGGGGGTAATATCCCTCCCTGGATATTGTGATCCATGGTGGACACACAGCGTGTTTACGATTTTGTGAATACCATCGTCTCCCCCTCTAAAGATTGTGAACAATATCAAAGATTGGTGTACACCCTCTGCAATATAGGGAGGAATATCATCCTCTCCCCCGCCCTGGATATTAGAAACAATATCAAAGGAGTGTTTATGACCCTTGTGATATTGGGAGTAATGTCATCCTCTCCCACGTGGAAATTAGGAACAGTATCACTGGGGCATGTACACTCCCTGCGATCTTGAAAGTAATATCCTCTTCCCTCCTGGATCATGGGAACTCTATCACTTGGGGGTGTACACTTTCTGCGATATTGGGAGTAATATCATCTTCTCCGGCTTGGAATATTAAGGACAGTATCACGGGGGTGGGGGGGGGGTGTACACCTTCTGCAATATTGAGAATAAAGTTATCCTCTCTCCCCCTGCATATTAGGAAAGCTATCACAGAATGGGTGTTCACCTCCTGCGATATGGGGAGTAACATCATCTTCTCCCCTTCTGGATATCAGGAACAGTATCACGCAGGGGCGTACACTTTCTGAGATATTTCGAGTAATATCAACCTCTCAGACTTTGAATATTAAGATCAGTATCACGGGGTGGATGTACACCCCCTGGCATATTGTGAGTAATATGAGCCTCTCCCCTCCATGGATATTAGGAACAGTATCCCAGGGTGGGTGTGCACCTCCTGCTCTATGGGGACTAATATCCTCTCCCTTCCAGGATATTAATAACAATATCACGGGGTGGGTGAACACAGCCTGTGATACTGGAATTGTTATCATTCTCTCCCCCTCCAGATACTAGGAACAATATCACAGAAGAGGTGTACACTCCCTGTGATATTATGCATAATATCATAGTCTTCTTCCGTGAATATTAGGAGCAATATCACCGGGTGTCTGTACATTCATTGCTCTGTTGGGAGTCATGTCATACTCTAGTCCCTGGATATTAGGATCAATGTCACAGGGTGAGTGTACACCTACTGCGATATTAAAAGTAATATCATGCTCTCCGTCCCTGGATATTAGGAACAATATCACAGGTAGGTTTACACCCCCTGAGGTATTAGGCGTAATAATATTATTAATTATCAAACATCAGTTTTAATAATTATCAATGTTAATATTAATAGTATGTCATTAATATTTAATAAAAACTAAATATACAATTATGTGTGGTTGAATTATTACTATTCATGTCGTTTATCAATAATATTAGTTATTAATCTTAATATTTAATTATTATTTTATTACCAATGTCACTTATTGATTTAATTAAGTAACATGAATTACTGATATGATTATTCTATTATTAATAGTGATATTACTGTTAATTATCAACAGTAATTTTCAATATTTTAATCAGTATTAACTTTTACTCTTTATTGTAATTATTATCGATGATTACTATTAATTGTGCTTATATTTATTAATACTAATAATTAATATAATTGTTCCTGATATCCGTGGGGGAGAGGATATTACTCACAATATCGCAGAAAGGGTACACCCCTCTATGATGTTATTCCTAATAGCCAGGGGGTAGAGGATGACATTATTGAAAATATCGCAGTGGCTGTACATCCCTTTGGTCACCTTGTTCCTCCTATCCTTTGTGGGAGGGGATGGTAAGACTCCCAATATCGCAGGGGGTGCAGACCTTCCCCGTGATATTGTCCCTAACATCCAAAGGTGGAGAGGATGCTATTTCTTCCAGTGTCGCAGGGAGTGTACACCACCCCTGTGATATTGTTCCTAATATCCAGGGGGCAAGAGGATGATATTAGTCTCAATATAGCAGGGGGTGTACACCTCTTCTGTGACACTGTTCCTAATAGCCAGCAGGGGAGAGGAAGATATTACCCCCAATATCGCAGGGGGTGTACACCCCCTTTTGACATTGTTCCTTATATCCTGGGAGAGGATGATACCAGTGGCAATATCGCAGGGTGTGTACTGTGATATTGTTCCGAATATCCAGAGGGGGAGAAAACAATGTTACTCCCAATATCACAGGCGGTGTACATCCTCCTGTGATATTGTTTCTTACATTCAGGGGGAGAGGATGATATTACCCCCAGTATCGCAGGGGTTGTACACACCTCCTGCGATGTTGTTCCTAACGTCTCGAACGGGAGAGCATAATATTACTCTCAATATCGCGGGGCAAGGGGACCTCCCTTGTAATATAGTTCTTAGTATCCATGATGGGAGAGGATGATATTACTCCCAATATCGTGAGAAGTGTACAGTCGCCTGTGATATAGTTCCTAATACCTAGGTGGGGAGAGGATGATATTACTGCCCATATGGCACGAGTTGTAAAACCCCTTCGATATTTTGCCTACAATCCCGAGGGGAGGGGATGATACTACTCCCAATATGGAAGAAGGTGTACACCCCCCTTTGACATTATTCCCAATATCCACGTTGGGAGATGATGACATTATGCCCAATATTGCAGGGAATGTACACCCACCCTGGGTTATTGTTCCTTATGTCCAGAGGGGGAGAGGATGATATTACTCCCAACATCCCAGGGACTGTACAGCCCTCCTGTGATATTGTTCTGAGTATCCTAGGGAAGGGAGGATGATACTACACCCAATATCGCAGCAGGTATACACCCACTCAGTGATACTGGTCTTAAGGTACCCCACCTCCCCCCACCAGGGATATTGTTCCTCATATTCAGGGGAAGAGAGGTTAACATTATGCCCAGTATCGCAGGGGGTGTACCCACCCTCTGTGATGTTGTTCCTAGTGTCCAAAGGTAGAGACGATGACATTACTGGCCATATCGCAGGGGATGTACACCCTGCTGTGATATTCTTTTTGATATTCAGGGGAGGGGAGAGGATAACATTGATCCCAATATCGCAGAAGGTGTACAGACCCCTGTGATATAGTTCCAAAGGTACAGAGAAAAGAGAATAATATTACTCTCAATATCGCAGGAGGTGTAACGCCCCCACCCCCGGATATTGTTCCTAATAGGCAGCGGGGTAGAGGCTGATATTACTCCCACTATCGCAGAAGGTGCACACACACCTGTGATATAGTTCCTAATATTCAGCAGGAAAAAGGCTGATATTACTCTGGATCTCACAGTGGGTGTACACCCTCAACCCCCCGTGGTATTGTTCCTAATATCCAGGTGCGAAGAGGATGATGATATTGCTGATGATATCGAAGGAGTTGACAACTCTTCTGTGATGCAGTTCCTGATATCCAGGAGGTAAGTGGATGACATTACTCCCAATAATGGATGATGTGTACATCACCCTGTGATTTTGTCCTTAATAACCACATAGGGAGAGGTGATATTAATCCCAATATAGAAAGGGGTGTACACCCCGTGTGTGATATGAATCATAAAATCGAGAAGAGTGAATGACATTGCTTCCAAAATACACGGGATGTACACCCGCTCTGTGATATTGTTCCTATCATCTAAAGGAAGAGATGATGATATTACTCCCAATAGGGCAGAAGGTATACATCCCCCCTGCTGTGATATTGCTCCTCACAACTCGTGGGGGAGAGCATGATAGTACTTGAGATATGACAGTGGCTCTACACCCCAGCTATGATAGACCTCCTAATTTCCAGTAGCTATAATGTAGGATGTGCCTCCCAACAGAGTAGCGGGTGGACACCCGCCCTGTGATATTTCCCCGAATATTCAGGGAAACCAAGGATGACATTACCCCAAATCTCACAAAAAGTGTACACCCATGGCATGCTATGGTTCCTAATCTGCAGAAGTGCAGAGGATGCTATTAGTTTTCATATCACAGTCTGTGTACACAAACCCTGTGAAATTGTCGCTGATACCAGAAAAAAAGAGAATGGTGATAATGGACACAGAATGCCGGAGGGTGAGGCACCCCCCGCGATATGGGGAGTAAGAGCCACCCCCTCTCCCTCCCTGGCTCTTATGATCCACCTCGCATGGGGTGAGGCACCCCCTGTAACATGGGGAGTAAGAGCCACCCCCTCTCCTCCCCTGGCTATTATGATCTTCGGTGGACTTACAATCTGTTTACGATATTGTGAGTAATAACATCTCTCCCTCTAGAAATTATGAACGATTTCACAGACGGGTGTGCACCCTCGGTGTACAGAATGTGTACACCCGTGTGTATTGGCAGTAATATCCTCTTCCTCCCTGAATATTAAGAACAGTATCACAGTAGTGTTTCTATTCCCTGCCATATTGGGTATCATGTCCTCCTCTCCCACGTTGAAATTAGAAACAGTATCACTGGGGGCGTGTACACCTTCTGTGATATTTAAAGTAATGTCATCCTCTTCCCTCCAGGATCATGGCAACAATATCCCTGTGGGCTGTACACTTTCTGCGATATATGTAGTAATATCCTCCCCTCCGCCTTGCAATATTATTAAGGACCATGTCACATGGGGGTGTACAACTCTTGCAATATTGGGGATACTATTTTCCTCTTTCCCCCTTGCATATTTGGAAAAATATCAGAGTGAGTGTACACCTCCTGCGATATGGGGATTAACATCCTCTTCTCCCTTTCTGGATATTAGAAACAATATCACACGGGAGTTTACACTTTCTTTGATATGTGGAGTAATGTTATCCTCTCCTGTTTTGAATGGCAAGAATAATATCTCGGGGGATGTACACCCCCTGCCATATTGGGAGTAATATTACACTCTCCCCTCCTTGATATTAGGAACAAAATCCCAGCGTGGGTGTACACCTCCCACTATATAGAAAGTCATACTGTCCTCTCCCTTCCTGGATTTTAGGAACAGTATCACAGGGTGGGTGTACACAGCCTGCAATATTGAATGTAATATCATATTGATCTTACAATTTTCTTCATCAAGCTGATTCCAAAATATTAGATATCATTACTAGCTTCAAAAACCAAGTTACAAAATAATTACATACACTACGATTCAATTTTTATAAAAACCAATTAAATACATATCTGCATGTATTGCATATGCATGGGAAAATCTTCAATGCTACATATGTATGTTAATTCTAAGTGATGAACTTGTATATGATTTTATTTAAGTTTGTAACTTTTATAAAAATGTTTCACTGATACTTTTAGGAGTTTCAAGATGTTTGTGCAGAAGCAAAGATAAGATAGCAAAAAATTTTGAATAGGTTAACCAAATAAAGCTTATTCTGTTTTCCATTGGTGATGAGATCTATTTTCACATATTAACTGATGAACATTCCTTCTTCTGCTCTTCTCCAATGCTGTTATAGCCTTTCTTTTGTCCAAGATGTTAGACCAAATTATTTCCCTATCTCAAGAAGGGGAATGATACAACAGAACCAGAGAACTGACAAGGCAATTCTCAGATTGAGGTTCAAAATAAATTTTCAACTCTGGGGACACAGTAGCAATCTGTGTTTCCTTGTGACAGACTAGGTTGGTTGATATGCACATCATCATATGTCC
This sequence comes from Piliocolobus tephrosceles, assembly GCF_002776525.5. Classification (NCBI taxonomy): domain Eukaryota; kingdom Metazoa; phylum Chordata; class Mammalia; order Primates; family Cercopithecidae; genus Piliocolobus; species Piliocolobus tephrosceles. The sequence goes on from NC_045438.1 coordinate 109,087,671, forward strand.
ATGTGGAGAGAGGAAGGGATAGAAAGACAGACTCTCTATCACTCGCCCCTCCATCTCAGCAAAGACTCATGACATTATATATATAATATATATATACACACATATATCATTATATATGTATAATTATATGTATATTGTCATGACTTATGACATTAGATAGGCTCTCAGAATTTAGAAATAACTCTCGGGAGAGTGGAGAAAAAGCCTTCAGTTATGTAACGTGAGGGCTAGAAGTGAAGGTGATATGCAGAGATAGGAAAACAAAAGCAATTTACCCATTTTTGCTGAGTTGGTAGTCTTAATATTTATTACACATATGGCCTAATACAACCATAAAATCAGATGCTATGTACTACTGCTTCTGTTCAGGTTGCTCCAGACTCCTATGCTATCATAATTACATATATTTTATTTGTTGAAAACAAAGATATTGAGTGGAAAATCCCATTATACCTCTGTTTCTTAGCTCCAAACCACACTGAAAATTCTTTATTATGAGTCTAATAGCCTTCTTTAGGCAGCTATTCATCTGAGTTAACAACATATTAGGCCTTTGTGTCCCAGAAGGCCCATAAAATCAAGTGCATGAGATTGTATTAAACATTAACAGTGAAGACAACGTTTGTCTTTATTAAAGTTGCTGTCAAGTATGCAGATACCAGCATTTTCCTTTTGTTCATTCATGTGACCAACATATATTAACCAGATGTCTACTATATAAGCAGACATGATAGTAGATGCCCCATCCCAGAGCTCATGGTTTTGTTTAACAGACAGGGTGGGAGCACTAGAGGTAAAAGACTTCTGAGGAGGACTTTGAGGATTTAGAAAAGTCTTTTTAAACAATCAGGTCCATGGGGAATCAACTCTCCTTATCCCTAAAGCCCTGCTTATATCACCTACTGATTAGGCCTCAGCTTAAGTCTTCTCTAAGCTGATTGCATTAGGTCAGGTGGCCAAGTCTTTATTCCCAAGCTGTTTAAGTTTCACATCCTACCTCAACCTCATGCTTGACTGTTTCTTGCTTTAGTTTATTGACTGAAGTCTACTGGCTTAAACACCTTTGCCTTTTGGATGACAGGAGAATCAATTTTTGTATAAAAATATCACTGAGGAATCCTTTCTTATATACTATTATAATTAAAAGAACTCTTTGAAGTCAATTATTACAAAACTATTATCACAAAACTAATTATCTTCAATCTATTGTGACTTTGGAGCAAAATTATATTCTTCATCATTTTTTAAAATAAAAATACACATTAAGGTGATCATAATTTTTAATCCTTTAAAGAAACATGGAAAGTTATTGTCCTTTTACAAAGCTGCTCCAGAATATTCTTCTCTTCTCTTTTTTTTTTTTTTTTATAAGAGACAACTTCTCACTCTGCCACATAGGTTGGAGTGCAGTGGTGTGATCATAACTCACTGTAATCTCAAGCTCCTTTGCTCAAGTTATTTTCCCTGCCTCATCCTCCCAAGCAGCTAGGACTAGAGCTACATACCACCACACTAGAATATTTTTAAGAATTTTGTAGAGATTAGGTGTCACTATGTTGCTCAGATTGACCTTGCACTTTTAGCCTCAAGTAATCCTCTTGCCTTGGCCTCCTAAAAGGCTGAGATTATAGGTGTAAGCTATTCCAGAATATTCTAAGGATGTTTTTGTCTAAATATACTTAAATGCAATAGATAATTGTTCTGCTGCTGCAAAAAAGACTCAAAGAAGCAAGGTTCAGAATAGTGTGACTACTATACTATCATTTGTGGAAAGGAAATCTGTACTTATATGCACCTACATATACACAGAAGTTTTTTTGTTTGTTCTTTTTTTTTTTTTTTTTTTTTGACACAAGTCTTGCTCTGTTGTCCAGGCTTGAGTGGAGTGGCGCAGCTCACTGCAAGCTCTGCCTCCTGGGCTCAAGTGATCCTGTCACCTCAGCCTCCTAAGTAGCTGAAACTACAGGCATGCACCACCACACCTGCCTAAATTTTGTATTTTTTGTAGAGATGGGGTTTTGCCATGTTGCCCAGGCTGGTCTCAAACACCTGGGCTCAAGCCACCCACCCGCCTAGGCTTCCCACAGTGCTGGGATTACAGGTATGAGCCACTGCACCTGGCTGATGTTTTTGAAGTAATCCATAAAACTGTTCATAGTGACTGTGGGGTGCTAAAAGAGTGTTTTAAGTTTTGTGGTTACGTTTGGATACAGGCATGAAATGTGAAATAATCATATCATGGATAATAGAGTCTCCATTCCCTCAAACATTTATCCTTTGAATTACAAACAATCCAATTATACTCTTTTAGTTATTTTAAAATGTACAGTTAAGTTATTATTGATTATAGTCACCCTGTTGTGTTATGAAATAGTAGGTCTTATTCATTCTTTATAACTATATTTTTCTACACATTAACCATTCCTACCTTCCCTCAAGCCCTCACCCTACCCTTCCCAGCCTTTGATAACCATCCTTCTACTCTCTATGTCCATGTGTTCAATTGTTTTGAACTTTAGATCCCACAAATAAGTGAGAACATGCGATATTTGTCTTTCTGTGTCTGGCTTAACATAATCATCTTCTGTTCCATCCATGTTGTTGCAAATAACAGGATCTTATTTTTTTAATGGTAGAATAGTACTCTATTGTGTTTACTACTTTTTGTCATTCATTCATCTGTTGATGAAGACTTAGATTGTTTCTAAATATTAGCTATTGTGAACAGTGTTGCAACAAAGTTGGGAGTGCAGATATCTTTTGATATACTGATTTCCTTTCTTTTGGATATATATCCAGCAGTGGGATTGCTGAACCATGTGGTACATCCCTGCCAACAGTGTATGAGGAGGTTCCCTTTTCTCTACATCCTCACCAGCATTTGTTATTGCCTATCTTTTCGGTATAAGCCATTTTAACTGGAATAAGATGATATCTCACTGTAGTTTTGATCTGCATTTTTCTGATGATAAATGATGTTGAGCACATTTTCATATGCCTGTTTGCCATTTGCATGTCTTCTTTTGAGAAATATCAAGCCTTTGCCTATTTTTTGATTGAATTACTACATTTTTTCCTACAGAGTTGTTTGAGCTGCTTGTACATCCTGGTTATTAATTCCTTGTAATATGGATAGTTTGCAAATATTTTCTCCCATTCTATGGGTTGTCTGTTTACTTTGCTGGTTGTTTCCTTTGCTGTGCAGAAACTTTTTAATGTAATGTTATCCAATTTGTCCATTTTTGCTTTGGTTGCTGGTGCTTGTAGGGTACTGCTCAAGAAATTTTCTTTGCCAGACCAATGTCCTGGAGATTTTACCCAGTGGTTTTTTGAAGTAGTTTCATAGTTTGAGGCCTTAAAGTCTTTAATTCATTTTGATTTTTTTTTTTTTTTGCGTATGGTGAGAGACGGGTAGTTTCATTCTTCTGCGTGTGGATATTCACTTTTCTCAGTACTGTTTATTGAAGAAACTGTTCCCTAGTGTATGTTCTTGGCACCTTTGTCGAAAATGAGGTCTCTTTAGGTGTGTGGATTTGTTTCTGGGTTCTCTATTCTGTTTCATTGGTTTATGTGTCTGTTTCTATGCCAGAACCATGCTGTTTTGGTTACCATACCTCTGTAGCATAATTTGAAGTCAGGTAACGTGATTCCTCTAGTTTTGTTCTTTTCGCTTAGGGTGGCAATTTTCCTCTGTCTAGGGATGGTTTAATGTTTAAATGTTCCCTTCATGGGCAGGTGTCAACTGAGTTTTGTCTAGGTTTTCTTTATGCTCTAACAGGACTGCACTGAGTCCAATGCCTCACAATTGCTGTGTTCTGCCTCCCACAGTGCCCAGAGTGTCTCTTCACATCACCCTCTTCACATACTCTGCACAGACACTCTTCACATCACACCACTTCATCACACCACTTTACATCACAGACACTCTTCACATCACACCACTGTGGCTGGGGTGGGTGGGAGAGATGGTAGTTGGATGGTATTGGTGATTCCAGACTGTTTTGTTTCTATTTCTTCAATGCCTCTTTCAGTGGTACAAAGGAAAAACAAGGTACTATGGGGCTCACCTGATTTTTGGTTCTTATAAAGGTGTTTTTATCCTGTGTAGAGAGTTGTTAAGTTGGTGTCCTTGCCAAGGAAATAATTGGCGGAGTCTTCTGTTCCACCATCTTTCTCTGCCTCTTCTCAAGAATTTTGAATGGGGAAAAATCTTGTATTTCATAGCAAAGCCTTTTATGATGCTTGACTTATTATATAAAACCACATCCATACATTAGTTTTTAAATTGAAAAAATAACCTAGAAATATATATATTTATGACACTTTGGAAATTATCTATGCCAATCTCTTCATTTTTAAAAATAAGGAAACAGGTTCAAGGAAGTTATAATTTTTCCCTATCATAGAGTAAGTGTGTGTGGAGCTGAGTTCAGATTCCTCAGTGGCTATTCTTTCTCCAGTATTTATTTTTTGTAGATTAAATAACTCAGGAGATATGTCCATGAAGAAATCATATGCTCTATGGGACTAATTTTTATAGTGTGCCTATATGTAATATTTTATAAGTATATGCATATGCTATCAGTTGAATTGTGTTCCTCTAAAAGGGATATGTTAATGTTCTAACTCTCAGTACTTCAGAATGTTACTTTATGTGATGGCTAATACTGACTGCCAATTTGATTAGACTGAAGGATGCAAAGATTTGATCATTGGTGTGTCTGTGAGGGTGTTGCCAAAGGAGATTAACATTTGAGGCAGTGACCTGGGAAAGGCAGAACCACATTTAATCTGGGTGGACACAATCTAATCAGCAGCCAGCATGGCTAAAATATAAAAAGCAGGCAGAAAAAAATGTGAAAAGACTAGACTGGCTTAGCTTCCCAGCCTACAGTTTTCTCCTGTGTTGGATGCTTCTTGCCTTCAAAGATCAGACTCCAAGTTCTTCAGTTTTGGAACTTGGACTGGCTCTCCTTTCTCCTCAGCTTGCAGAAGGCCTATTGTGGGACATCATGATCACATGAGCTAATACTTAATAAACTCCCCTTTATATATATATATATATATTCCATTAGTTCTATCCCTTTAGAGAACTCTTGACTATACAGATTTTGGTACCAGGTGTGGTTCTGGAAGAACAGAATATTGAGGATGGAGTTATTTCATTGGTTTGGGGGTTTCTGAAGTTGGCTGCTTAATATAATTAGACCCCAAATTCTAAGGACTCTACTTCTAATAGTATGGAGAACATTTGATAGTTCTTGGTGTGAATTGTTTACAGAGCTATGTAAAATAAATGCATTTGACACTCTTGATTCACTGCTTGTGAGAGGCAAGGAGTTTGATGACTCTATACGTAATACCTTTGACTACATGTGGAGAATCAAGGAATATAACAAAGCTGATTGGTTGCTCCTAAGTTCAGTGGACAAAGTGGATAAAAGAAAATGATGAACTCAGAGATTCTAACTGGATTCAGAGGCAGATACTGAGTCTCAAATCTGCTAAGATTGCCCTGAGTGAGAGTCTTATCTCCTGTAGAGAAAGAGCTGAAATTGTGAAAAAACAGACACAAGCTCTTTTCATGATAATTGCTGACCTATAATAAAAGGTGCATGCACAGCCTCATCAAGTATCTACTGTTAAAATGAGGACATTGATTGGAAAAGAATAGGACCCTACAACTTGGAATGGGGACGTGTGGGAGGATGCTGGTGAAGCTGGAGACACTGAGTTTGTAAACTCTGATGAAACTTTTGCCAGAAGAAAAAGCTTCCCCATCCCCAGTAGTGGCAACATCCCCTCCCTGACCCATGCTGCCATCAGCCTTTCCACCTTTGTCTGAGGAGATGAACCCTGTGCTGCCTGAGGCAACAGTGATGGTCTCCCTGAGACAGTTGTCAGGCAAGATAATGTTGATTATCCCCAGGAGCCACGCTCAACATTCCTGTTTGCTTCTAGACCTATATAACTAGACTGAAGTCCTGGGGTCCCCTAGAAGTGAGGTGGAGAGTGTGACCCATGAGGAGGGTGTGCTACACTCGAAAAGACCTGCTTGAGTTTTTTAATTTATATGAATAGAAATCTGAGGAACAGGCATGGGAATGGATATTAAGAGTGTGGGATAGTGGTGGAAGAAACATAGAGTTGGATAGGCTGAATTAATTGATCTGGGCCCATTAAGTAGGGACTCTGCTTTTAATGTTGCAGCTCCGGGAGTTAAACAGGTTCTAATAGTTTATTTGCTTGGTTAGCTGAAATATGAATGAAAAGATGGCCCACTGTGAGTGAGCTGGTCTCCCTTAATTTAATGTAGAGGAAGGGATCCAAAGGCTTAGAGAGATTGGGATGGTGAAGTGGATTAGTGACTCTATACATAATACCTTTGACTACATGTGGAGAATCAAGGAACATAACAAAGCTGGTTGGTTGCTCCTAAGTTCAATGGGCAAAGTGATAAAAGAAAATTGTGGATGAGTGGATACTCACCCCACCTGAGAGGGTCCAGATGATATACTCTTGACTAATGCCTTGCAAAATAAATTTGTGAGGGCAGCACCTGCGTCTTTGAAGTGGCTTGTAATTTCTCTCCTCTGTGTGTCAGATCTAACAGTGGAAACCACAGTCACTCAACTACAAAATTTAAATACAATAGGAATAATTGGATCCTGAGGTGGCAGGGGTCAAGTGAAGGCACTCAACCATCAAAGGCAAGGTGGGCATATCTACTGTAATGGACAGAAAAATTAAAGCAGCAATCAGAATAGTCTAACTTGTGTAGAGCTCTACCATCGGCTAGTTAATATGGTGTTCCTAGAAGCAAAATTGATGGAAAGCCTACTGCATTTCTGCTTAATTTATATAAGCAGAAAACTGTTAGGTCGAATGGGCAAAAAACTAATTTGAATTATCAAAGCAGAGAATCATGGCCCTTCAATTAATTTCCAGACTTGAGCCAGTTTGTAGGCCCAGAACCCTCTGAATGAAGAGGAGGCTGTATCCCCTTGAGGAAGGACCCCACTGCAATACTGACAGTTTATGCTGTTAATCTTTCTCCCATTCCCCAAACCCCCCACCCCAAGGAGACCTCCAGCCTTTTACCAGTGTAAGTGTGCATTGGAAAAAGGGAAATAATTAGACATTTTGGGGACTACTGGATATTAGTTCTGAGCTGATGTTGGTTCCAGGGGACCCAAAACATCATTGTTGTCCTCTAATTAAAGGAGGGGCTTATGGAGGTCAGATAATTAATGGAATTTTAGCTCAGTTAGACTTACAGTGGGTCCAGTGGGTCCTCAGACTCATCTTGTAGTTATTTCCCCAGTGCCAGAATGCATAATTGGCATAGACATCCTTAGCAGCTGGCAGAACCCTTACATTGGCTCCCTGACCAGTAAGGTAAGGGCTATTATGGTGGGAAAGGCTAAATGAAAGCCATTAGAGCTGCATCTATCTAGAAAAATAGTAAATCAAAAACAATATCACATCCCTGGAGGGACTGGAGAGATTACTGCCACCATCAAGAAGAATAACAGTGGATTATTGTAAGCTTAATCAAGTGATGACTCCAATTGCAGCTGCTGTCCCAGGTGTGGTCTTATTGCTTGAGCAAATTAACACATCCCCTGGTACCTGGTATGCAGCCATTGACTTGGCAAATGCCTTTTTCTCCATTCCTGTCCATAAGGCCCACCAGAAGCAATTTGCCTTCAGCTGGTAAGGCCAGCAATATACCTTTATTGTCGTACTTCAGGGGTGTATCAACTCTTGAGCTTTGTGTCATAATCTTATTTGGGGAGATCTTGATAACTTTTTGTTTCTGTAAGATACCACACTGATTTGTTACATTGATTACATTATGCTGATTGGATCCAGTAAGCAAGGAGTAGCAAACACACTGGATTTATTGGTGAGACATTTGCATGCCAGAGGATGGGAAATAAATCTGGCTACAATTCAGGGATTTTCTACCTTAGTAAAATTTCTAGGGGTCCACTGGCATGGGGCCTGTTGAGATATTCCTTCTAAGGTGAAGAATAAGTTGCTGCATTTGGCCCTTTCTACAACCAAGAAAGAGGCACAATGCCTAGTGGGTCTATTTGGATTTTGGAGGCAACACATTCCTCATTTGGGTGTGTTACTCCAGCCCATTTATTGAGTGACCTGAAATGCTGTCAGCTTTAAGTGGTGTCCAGAACAGGAGAAGGCTCTGCAACAGGTTCAGGCTGCTGTGCAAGCTGCTCTGCCACTTGGGCCATATGCCCCAGCAGATCCAATGGTGCTTGAGGTGTCAGTGACAGATAAGGATGCTGTTTGGGGCCTTTGGCAAGCCCCCCTAGGCAAATCAAAGTGGAGGCCCATAGGATTTTGGATCAAGGCCCTGTCATCTTCTGCAGATGAGTACCGTCTTTCTGAGAGACAGCTCTTGGCCTGTTACTGGGCTTTGGTGGAAACTCAACGTTTGACTATGGGTCATTAAGTCACCTTGTGAGCTGAACTGCCTATCATGAACTGGGTGCTTTCTGACCCATCTAGTCATAAAGTGGGTCATGCACTGCAGCATTCCATCATTAAATGGAAGTGGCATATATGTGACTGTGCTCGAGCGGGTCCTGAAGGCACAAGTAAGTTACATGAGAAAGTGGCTCAAATGCCCATGGTCTCCACTCCTGCCACCCTGCCTTCTCTCCCCCAGCCTGCACCAATGGCCTCATGGGGAATTCCCTGTGATCAGTTGACAGGAAGAGAAGACTAGGCCCTGGTTCACAGGTGATTCTGTACAATATGCAAGCACCACCCAAAAGTGCACAGCTTTGGCACTACAACCCCTTTCTAGAACATCCCTGAAGGACAGCAGTGAAGGAAAATCTTCCCAATGGGCAGAACTTTGAGCAGTGCACCTAGTTGTGCACTTTGTATGGAAGGAGAAATGGCCAGATGTGCGATTATATACTGATTCATGGGCTGTAGCCAATGGTTTGGCTGGATGACCAGGAACTTAGAAGAACCCATGATTGGAAAATTGTTGACAAAGAAATTTGGGGAAAAGGTATGGGGATAGACCTCTCTGAGTGTTCAAACAATGTGAAGACATTTGTATCCCATGTGAACGCTCAGCAACAGGTGACCACAGCAGAGGAGGATTTAAATTATTAAGTGAATAAGATGACCCGTTCTGTGGATACCACTCAGCCTGTTTCCCCAGCTATCCCTGTCATTGTCCAATGGGCCCATGAACAAAGTGGCCATGGTGGCAGGGGTGGAGGTTACAATTGGGCTTAGCAACGTGGACTTCCACTCACCAAGACTGACCTGGCTATGGGCACTGCTGAGTGCCCAATTTACCAGCAGCAGAGACCAACAGTGAGCCCTTGATATGACACCATTCCTCGTGGTGATCAGCCAGCGACCTGGTGGCACGTTGATTATATTGGGACTCTTCCACCATGGAAAGGGCAAAGGTTTGTCCTCACTGGAATAGACACTTACTCCGAATATGGGTTTGCCTATCCTGCATGCAATGCTTCTGCCAAGACTACCATCTGTGGACTCACGGAATGCCTTATCCACCATCATGCTGTTCACACAGCATTGCCTTTAACAAAAGCACTTACTTTACAGCTAAAGATGTGTGGCAGTGGGCTCATGTTTATGGAATTCACCATGTTCTCCATCATCCTGAAGTATGCTGAATTGATAGAATGGTGTAATGTTCCTTTGAAGTCACAATTACACACCAACTAGGTGACAAAACTTTGTAGGACTGAGGCAAAGTTCTCCAGAAGGCTGTGTATGTTCTGAATCAGTGTCCAATATAGGGTATTGTTTCTCCCATAGCCAGGATTCATGGGTCCAGGAATCAAGAGGTGGAGGTGGAAGTGGAACCACTCACTATCATCCCTAGTGAACCACTAGCAAAATTTTTGCTTCCTGTTTCCATGACATTACATTCTGCTCACCTAGAGGTCTTAGTTCCAGAGGAAGGAATGCTGCCACCAGGAGACACAATGATTCAATTAAACTGGAAGTTAAGATTGCCACCTGGACACTTTGGGCTCCTCCTACTGCCACCTGGACACTTTGGGCTCCTCCTACCTTTAAGTCAACAGGCTAAGAAGGGAGTTACAGTGTTGGCTGGGGTGATTGACCCGAACTATCAAGATGAAATCATTCTACTACTCCACAATGGAGGTAAGGAAGAGTACACATGGAATACAGGAGACCCATTAGAGCGTTTCTTAGTATTAACCATACTTTGTGGATAAGGTCAATGGGAAACTACAACAGTCCAATCCAGGCAGCACTACAAATGGCCCAGATTCTTCAGGAATGAAGGTTTGGGTCACTCCACCAAGTAAAAAACATGACCTGCTGAGGTGCTTGCTGAAGGCAGTGGCAATACAGAATGGGTAGTAGAATAAAGTAGTCATAAATACCAGCTATCACCATGTGACCAGCTGCAAAAATGAGGACTGTAATTGTCATGAGTATTTCCTCCTTCTTTTGTTAAAAACATGTTTGTGAATATATACACTTGTAGTAAGAAAATATCTTCATTTTCTTTTCTTTTTTCCTTATCATATGACATAAGATTTACTGACTTCGTATCAATACTTAAGTGTTGTTAACTTTAGGTAATAGTATTTCATTTGGGGATTGATGCATTTCTGGTTGTACAAAGGATAGTTTTATTATGTTAGGCATAATTATAACCTTATTATTGTCTTTATTTGAAGACTACATATGATCTCAGGAGATGTGAATGGGTTCAAGTTGACAAGGGGTGGACTTGTGATGGTTAATACTGCGTGTCAACTTGTTAGGTTGAAGGGTGCAAAGTATTGCTCCTGGGTGTGTCTGTGAGGGTGTTGCCAAAGGAGATTAACATTTGAGTAGTGAGCTGGGAAAGGAAGACCCATCCTTAATCTGGGTGGGCACCATCTAATCAGCTGACAATGTGGCTAGAATTTAAAAAGCAGGAAGAGAAATGTGAAAGGACTAGACCTAGACTGGCCTAGCCTTCCAACCTACATCTTTGTCCCATGCTGGATTCTTCCTGCCCTTGAACATCAGACTTTAAGTTCTTCAATTCTGGGACAATGATTGGCTCTACTTGCTCCTCAACTTACAGACTGCCTATTGTGGGACCTTGTGAACCTGAAAAAATAATGATTTAAGTCAATATAATGAATTTACTTTCCTATTGACATCATCTGTGAAAAAAGTTGATCATTTAAAAACAAACTACTTCATATCATATTTTCCATAATTTTATTTTGTTATTTTTTGTCTCAAGACATAAAGTTGGAATAGATATTAAATTCTTTAATTGAAATGCACATGTATTGTGTGCTTTATTAAAGGTGTAAAACTGGGCATGCCCAAATGGCCATGAAGAAATTTGAAACAATCATGGTTGTGTTTGTCACACTGTTAATATCATGCTTTAATGCCACTGTTAACTAAAAATATAGTTTTATTTGGTAATATTTAGAGTTATGAGAAGAAGAAAGAGAAGGTTGCTTAGATACAGCTGATTTGATGTGATTATTTTAAAATTGTATTGGAAAAAATGTAGATAATGAGAATTAATATCTTAGTTTTCTGAATGTAAAAATAGTTGTGTCTTAAGAATAGTTGACCTTCTAAACAAGTGTTTCTGCAGTTTTTCTGTCACATTCCATCAGCTTTAATAGTTGCTACTTTGAAAAGCTATGAATCTTCATACTTTTTGATTGATTTGGTTGATTTTTTTTTTTTTTTTTTTTTTGGTAAGAACTAATTTTATAAATATATAACTTTGACCTATGTAACAGAAATGAACTTTATTGAAAATTTAATGCCATGGGAATATAACTCCATTAGCTTGGGAATTACACTCCCACTCCCCCGCAGCAGCTGCAGCAAGTCCTGCCCAAGGAAAGTCTGGGCTCAGACATGCCTATCTCTGCTTCCACCTGGTAGTCCTTTCTCCACCCGTCCTGTTTGCTGAAGACAAAGGACATAATCTCTTGGGAGGTCTGTGGCTTTTCCTACCACCTGAGAATTCTGAATACATAACATGATGACCCTAGGGCGAGTTTGCATCCTCCCTATAGTACCACACCTGATGGGCTCTTGAAAGCACCACCTCCTGGCTAATGACCAATCAACACAAAACCAGCATACTAAACCAAAAATACAACCAAGGACCCTCACGGATTCCAGTTTACTACCCTGCTGCTTCCACTGGAGCAGGTGCTGGTATCCATGGCTGTAAGATTTGAAGATGGATCACATCATAGGACTCTTTGCAGACAATTTCCAGTACCAGCTCAGAGGCCGGTAGCTCTGCTGGGTGGCTAGAGGAGCAAAAACAATCACAGAAGTTTGGCTCTCAGGAAGCTCCATCCTTAGGGGAAGAGGGAGAACACATCAAGGGAGCACTCCATGGGACAAAAGAATTTGAACAGCAGGCCTTGAGTCCCAGCTCTTCCCTCTGACCTAGTCTACCCAAATGAGAAGAAACCAGAAAAATAATTCTAGTAATATGACAAAACAAGGTTGTTTAACACCCCCAAAAGATCACAACAGCTCACCAGCAATGGATCTAAGCCAAGAGGAAATCACTGAATTGACAGAAAAGGATTTCAGAAGGTTCATTATTATGCTAATCAAGGAGGCACAAGAGAAAGTGAAGTTCAACTTAAATAAATTAAAAAAACATGATATAGGATATAAAAGGAAAATTATTGAGTGAAATAGAGAGCATAAATAAAAAACAAATCACAATGTCTGGAAATCAAGGACATGGAGACATGCAAAATGCACTGGAAATTCTCAGCAATAGAATCAAACAAGCAGAAGAAAGAACTTCAGAGCTCAAAGACAAGGCTTTTAAATTAACCCAATCCATCAAACAAAATAAAAAAGAATAAAAAAATTGAACAAAGCTTCCAAGAAGTTTGGAACTATGTGAAACATCCAAACCCAAGAATAATTGGTGCTCCCAAGCAAGAAGATAAATCTGAAAGTTTGGATAACATATATAAGAGAATAATCAAGGAAAACTTCCCAGTCTTGCTAGAAATCTAGACATCTGAATACAAGAAGCTCAAAGAACACCTGAGAAATTCATCATAAGGTCACCACCTAGGCACATAGTCATTAGGTTATCTAAAGTCAAGACAAAGGAAAAAATCGAGCTGTGAGGCAAAAGCATCAGGAAACCTATAAAGAAAAACCTATCAGATTAACCGCAGATTTCTGAACAGAAACCCTACTAGCTAGAAGGGATTGGGGCCCTATTTTTAGTCCCCTCAAACAAAACGATTATCTGCTAAGGATTTAGTATCCTGTGAAACTAAGCTTCACAAATGAAGAAAAGATACAATCTTTTCCAGACAAATAAATGCTGGGAGAATTCGCCTCTACCAAGCCAGCACTATAAAAACTGCTAAGAGGAGCTCTAGATTTTGAAAAAAATTCTCAAAATACACAAAAATAGAACCTTCTTAAAGAATAAATCTCACAGGATCTATAAAACAATAACACAACAGAATAAACAAGGTATTCAGGCAACAAATAGCATGATGAATAGAATATTACCTCATATCTTAATACTAATGTTAAATGTAAATGACCTAAATGCTTTACTAAAATGAAGCAGAATGGCAGAATGGATGAGAATTCACCAATCAACTTTCTGCTGTCTCCTGAGACTCACCTAACACATAGGATTCATATAAACTTAAGGTAGGAGGGGATGGAAAAAGATATCCCATGCAAATGGACACCAAAAGTGAGCCAGAGGAGCTATTCTTTTATCAGACAAAATAAACTTTAAAGCAATAGCAATTAAACAAGACAAAGAGGGACTTTATATAATGATAAAATGACTAGTCTAACAGGAAAATATCACAATTCTAAATATATATACACCTAACACTGGAGCACCCAAATTTAGAAAACAATTACTACTAGGCCTAAGAAATGAGATAGATGGCAACACAAAAATAGTGGGGAACTTTAATGCTCCACTGACAGCACTAGACAGCTCATCAAGACAGAAAGTCTATGAGGAAACAATGGACTTAAAGTATACCCTAGAACAAATGGACTTAACAGATAATTACAGAGCATTCTACCCAACAGCTGCAGAATATACATTCTATTCATCGGCACATGGAACATTCTTCAAGATAGACCATACGATAGGCCACAAAAGAAGCCTCAGTAAATTTAAGAAAATCAAAATTATATCAAGTACTCTCTCTGACCACAGTGGAATAAAATTGGAAATCAACTTGAAAAGGAACCCTCAAACCTTGCAGATAAATGAAAATTAAATAACCTGTTCTTGAATGATCATTGGGTCCACTGTGAAATCAAGATGGAAAATAAAAAGTTCTTTGAACTGAATGATAATAGTGACACAGCCTATCAAAATCTCAGGGATACAACAAAAGTGGTGGTAAAAGGAAAATTCATAGCATTAAATGCCTACATCAAAAAGTCTGTAAGAGCACAAGTAGACAATGTAAGGTCACACCTCATGGAACTGGAGAAAGAAGAACAATCCAAGCCCAATCCTCCAGAAGAAAATAAATAACAAAAATCAGAGCAGAACTAAATGAAATAGAAACAACAGCAACAACAAAAATTACAACAGATAAATGAAGCATAATGCTGGTTCTTTGAAAAGATAAATAAAATTGATAGGCCATTAGTGACACTAACAAAGAAGAAAGAAGATCCAAATAAGCTCAATTAGAAATGAAATGGGAGATATTACTACCAATACTGCAGAAATACAAAAGATGATTCAAGTCTACCATGAACATGCATAAACTAGAAAACTGAGAGGAGATGGATAAATTCCTAGAAATATAACACCCTCCTAGATGAAACCAAGAAAATAGAGAAACTCTGAAGAGACCAATAACAAAAACCACAAGATTGAAATGTTAATAATAAAATTGCCAAAAAATAGAAGGCCAGGACCAGATAGATTCACAGCTGAATTCTATCAGACATTCAAAGAAGAATTGTTACCAATTTTATTGACACTATTCCACAGGATAGAGAAAGGAGGAATCCTCCCTAAATCATTCTTTGAAGCCAGTGTCACCCTCATATCAGAACCAGGGAAGACATAACAAAAAAAAGAAAACTACAGACCAATATCCCTGATGAACACAGATGCTAAAGCTATGAGGATGCAAAGGCATAAGAATGATACAATAGACTTTGGGGACTTGGGGGGAAGAGTGGGAGGGGGACAAGGGATAAAAGACTACAAATGTGGTGCAGTGTATATTTCTCAGGTGATGGGTGCACCAAAATCTCACAAATAACCACTTATGTAACCAAATACCACCTGTACCCCAATAACTTATGGAAAAAAGAAGAGGCAAATAAAATAAAGTGATAATTATAAATACTCTAGAGTTCTATAAAATATGTGTGACACACTGTTAAATGAGGAATAAAACTGTAAATGGTTTCCCCTTACCTTTTTAATGTAGTAGTTTTCAATTTTAGGGTGCAGAAGACTCAGCAGAGACACTTATTAAAAATGCTCTCCCAGAGATTTTTATTCAGCTGGTCTTGTGTAGGTCCTGAGCCTGCATTAGTTTTTTAGGAGAAGGAATGAATATCTTATTTCCCCTTTATTTTTGTTTTGTAAAAAAAAAAAAAAAACCTTTAATCATGAAAAATGTCAAATATATACATTAGTAGAGATGATAATTCAAAAAACCTCCATGAACCCACTACCTAGCTATAGCAATATTTATCATTTGTCTAAACTTTTCATTTATCTCCTTTACTTTTGGCAGTCTGAATTGTTGCAAGGCACCTACCACAAAAATGCCTTAAAATTAAGAATGAATGACAATGTGTTCCCACTGAAGCAAAGCACAGCGTTTAAAAATTAAAAGTCAGAATCTTCAAATATAAAAACTATGGCCAGACACATGGAACCAATTAGAAGCTAAGAGAGAAGAAGCCTAATATGTTTTTACAAAACTGTCTTGCCAGAAAACCCATGAATTTTTCCTGCAACAGCCAGTGTCTTACTTTCTAAAACAATCTGTGGTTTGGGCAGTCAGTACCAATATGGGCTGGAAGTTGTGTAAGCACCAGAAAGAAAGCACTCCCAGGAGCCCTCCTCCGTCCCCCATGAACCAGAGACCATGGAGAACAATGAACCAAGGAGATCCTCTTAGAGGAATTACTAGGAGTTTCCCACTGGCTAATTAGGCACTTACTTCATGCCAGGATTGGGACCTTTTCTTACTCCTGCCAACAGGACCAGAGATTACCATGTTTCTCTACTCTCACTCTTTCTGTTAAGAAGTTGTGTGTGTGTGTGTGTCCTTCAGGGTATCTTATTCCTTCATAACCATTGTTTGTCAGTCTTGAGTATAGGTAACATATTTTAGTCTATAGGTTGCCTGACCATAAAACAACTCCTTAGGACCCTATGGAAGAGACTTGAATGTTGACTAGAGGTTCTGGATATTGGTATGGGTGCTGCAACTGAATATAACATTGGGGCTACTTGTTTAAGGAAGGAGAAAGTGTGTGTTCTTTTTATAGGAAAAGAAGGTATGAATGCTTGGTTGGATAAAGAGGGAAATTTATCTATACCATGTCTATTCTTTCCTTCATTACTGACATAACATTGGAAACTTTCCAGCAGCCCTGGATATAGAGATGGCCAATGAGATGTACGTATAAGCTTTGGAAAATTCTTGGTACAGTTACTTGAAATGCAGATGAGATGGTTTAAGCTTTAGTAGCTAAATTGAATCAACATTGATTGACCTTGTGAATGGAAGCCACATACTAAGAACGAAAAACAAAGAAAGAGCTTGGGTCCATGATAATACTTTTATGTCAGTTATCACATGGCTATAAAGACACACCTGAGCCTGGGTAATTTATAAAGAAAAAAGGTTGAATTGGCTGGTTCTGTGGGCTGTACAGGTTTCTGCTTCTGGAGAGGCCTCAGGAAACTTACAATCATGGCAGAAGGGGAAGGGAAAGCAGGAATGATCTTCATATGGCTGGCAGGAGACAGAGAGAGAGAGAGAGAGAAGAGGGAGGTGCTAAACAGTTTTGTAAACAACCAAATCTTGTGAGAACTCTGTCATAAGACAGAACTAGGGGGATAGTGCTAAACCATTAGAAACCACCCACATGGCCCAATCACCTTCCACAAGGCTTCACCTCCAACACTGGAAATTACATTTCAACATGAAATGTAAGTGGGATACAGAGACAAGCCATATCAATACCTAAATGCCTTAACAGTCCTAGATCTCTTATCTCCAGATTTCTTTCACATAAAGGATGAAATTCTAATTTGCTTAATTTTGGTCTCTGTTATTAGCAATAAAATGCGATCTGTAGTACATCTATTAATTTTCATTGCCTATATTCCTGTTTGTAATTTTTATTGGTCATTAAGAATTCTTCACATATTAAAGAGAACAATACTTTTTGTTACATATATATATGTTACATATATGTGTGCATGTATATATATGTATATACACACAAGTATATGTGTATATATACAGAGATAGAGCAAGAGGAATTAAATATTTTTCTCAGTTTTATCTTTTAATTTTTTTCTTAGTACTTTTGACATAAAAACAGTAACAGATTTTATGTAATCAAATCTCTCTTTTAATAGCTTCTGTCTTCAGGTTCATAGTTATAAATTTCTTTCCCGTGGACAGGTTAGAAGGCTATGTACCCATTGTATTAGTAAGAACAGATTATGTTGTGCTGCAGAAACAAATAGACTTCAGTATCTTAGTAAATTCGTACAGTAAAAGTTTACATTTTCTTCAAACAAGATCTGATGTGGGTGAAGCAGTTCTCAATCTTGTAAGTGTGCCATCTGGAACACAGGGCTTAGAAACTACTACAAAAAAGGGAGGGATAAATAGAGGAAGGACATAGATCCTTTACTATCTTGGCCTAGAAATAACATAAGCTATTTCTGTTCACATTTGGTTAGCCAGAGATGATCATATGACCCATAGCTAACTAGATGTGAGGTTCCACAATATGGAGGATCATAGAGATATTTGATGTGTACCAGGAGACAATGTTACACCACTTTTTCTTTACTTTCTTTAGTTCTTTAATCCATGAGTTAATTTACTATTGTGAATTACTCATCAGGCATGGATCTGTGGTGGTTGATTTTATTTGAATACACAAGATTGTCCTTTCTACCATTGCTTGCCTTAACTAAGAAAACTATTACTCCTCAAGATTTTGCTTTTCTGAGATTGCATGATAAATATAGATACCTATCCACTTAGTGCTAAATAACAGGGATATTCCCTGTATATGGAGAAACTTATTTGGTTTATCACTCTTCATTATTTCCCACCAAAAAAGGTAAGGCAATTTGTCAAGCTGGCAGAGACTTGTTAGAAACATGCTTCTATACTTTGATTTTCTTGCATATCTTGTATCTCTTCATGCCCTTTGGCAGAGAGAATAAATAACTGGAGATAATGTTCACCACTATCCCCTGAGTGCATGAGCTCACCTGTGCCACTGTTTTGTAGCCATCTATGCTCTACTGGTGACACTATTCATAATTACAGTAAACATGAGCCCTTTACTTGCAGACAAGCGAGAAACAGCCATGGTTCCATCAGCAGTCTTTATGACTTATAGTTTGGGATATGTGTGTGTGTGTGTGTGTGTGTGTGTGTGTGTATAAAATTTAGTAGCAGATCCCTTTGGATTGCTATGTTTATCATGTAATGTCAGAGACCTCAATAAATTTTGGCAAACTGTATTTTCATTATAATATAGCTAAAAACTGAGGGCACCACAAAGGAGAATTTTTACTTTTTTTTTTTTTTTTTGTGATAGAGAAGGAATGTTTAGGGATAGCTGCCATAGTAGTTCAACCTATTGGAAGAGCAATCTATCAATGATTTATTCTACAATGGTTACAGATTTGCAGATTTGCACATATAGAATATGTCCTTTTGTTTAGAACTACTAATCTCTCTTTTTATATAAGAGAAACCAGGCAGGAGAATTGTCTTCATTTTAGAAATATTGATCTACATGAATTATATGAAGGAAGATAGATGATTTGGTGCCCCAATATGTGTGAAAAAGTATATTGGTATTCCTCTAGGATGGCATGTTTTAGTACAAGCTTGGGAGTATCTCTAAAGTTTAATTCCTTGACAGTTCCATCCAGGCCAGGGGCCCTATACCATTCTCTATAGACTAGAGATTATGGTGAAACCCTACACTCTGACACAAGAGTTCCTGATTAAAGGTTTTGGAAAACTTACCGCATAATTTGGTCACATGAACACTGATGACTGTGTAGTTCCTTATGCCCCTAAGTTGTTCATTTCCCTATGTGTTTGAAAAATTACACATCAACTTTTTCATTGACTCATTTGTATTTTTTTCTGCTGTATAATATTTTGATTACAATTGCTTTGCAGTATGTTTTAGCACTTAGGAGGGCAATTCTCACTCTTTTTTTTTCTTTTCATATTTGGCTTAGGAATTTGTAGACTTTTAGTCTTTCATATACCTTTTAGAATAATTTTTGAGTTCCCCAAAAGAAGGTTCATTCACAAAAATAATAGAAAAGTTAAAAACTAGCATTTATATGGCTCTATGAGCTAGGGATTTTTCTAAGCATTTTTACATAAATTATTAATTCCCTTCCCCATCACAAAAACTTTACCAATCAAATGCTTTTATTATCTGATATTGTTTCGGATGAAAAAATAAAGGTACAGAAAAAGTAAATAGTTTGACCAAAGTTACTCAGTTAGTAATTGATATGACTGGGATTCAAACTCAGACCCTTTGTATCCAGAGTGTATACTTTAACATCTGTGCTAAATGGAATAGTTTCACTTTTTAAAATTTTTGCTACTTTTTAGTATAATTTTAACTGTTACTGTGAATGGCATCTCATTTTGTATTGCATTATTTGATTGTGTGAGTTTTATATACATTTTAGTTACCTTTTCAATAACATATATTACCTACATTTTCTCCCAGATTGTGACTTGTCTTTTAACCCTCTATATAGATTTTGTATCTAATTTTAAATTCTAATATAGTCTAATTTATTAACATTTAAAAATATGATTTATACATTTTCTTCTTCTGCCTAAGTTTACAAAGTTGTTCTATACATTTTCTTTCCTTTTTTTTTTTTGTGAGACAGAGTCTCATTCTGTCACCCAGGTTGGCATATAGTGGTACAATTATGGCTTACTACAGCTTCAACTTCCTGGACTCAGCTGAATCTCCTGCCTCAGCCTCTTGACTAGCTGGGACAACAGTTATGCACCACCATGCTCAGCTAATTTTTGTATTTTTTGTAGAGATAGGGTTTCACCATGTTGCCCAGGTTGGTCTCAAATTCCTGTACTCAAACGATCTGCCTGCTTTTGCTTTCCACAGTGCTAGGATAACAGGCATGAGCCACTGCTTCTGCATATTTTCTTAGAAAATTTTAAAAAGTTACTTTCTATAATTGGTCTTTAATTCCTTTGGACTTAGTAGACTTTGGCAAAACAAAGAAAAAGAGAGAGGAATGACAATTTTTTAAAAACTTAAAGAATATTTGTCAAATTCCTGTACCCAACACTGTCACCCTTTTGAAGGGTTTATTTTATTTAACAATATACTGGACCACTTCTCTGTTATTAAAGAATACCTATCATTTCTTATGTAATGTCATTATAATATGATATCCTTAAGAATTACATGGTGAAAGAATAATTACTAAAGTGTAGGGTTGGGGTATTTATTTCATTAGCACTGCACTTCCCTGGCTACGGATTGACAGTGCCTTCATAGGCCCCCATCCTACAGTCACAGCTACAGCTACATCTAGGGGTAGGTACATATAACTGCTCTCTCTCTTTGTGCTTCCAGACCAAGGGGGGGTAAAGGCTCCTCACTATTGCTATCTTTAGGGTGCTTCATCATCCTTTGTTAGTTTCCTTTAAACTTGTATACCTCCTTATATATCATTCCTTCAAATACTCTTTTTTTTTTTTTTTTTTGTTGAGACGGAGTCTCGCTCTGTCGCCCAGGCTGGAGTGCAGTGGCCAGATCTCAGCTCACTGCAAGCTCCGCCTCCCGGGTTTACGCCATTCTCCTGCCTCAGCCTCCCGAGTAGCTGGGACTACAGGCGCCCGCCACCTCGCTGGGCTAGTTTTTTGTATTTTTTAGTAGAGACGGGGTTTCACCGTGTTAGCCAGGATGGTCTCGATCTCCTGACCTCGTGATCCGCCCGTCTCGGCCTCCCAAAGTGCTGGGATTACAGGCTTGAGCCACCGCGCCCGGCTAGTGGTCATCTTTTCCTACCAGGTGTCTCATGTGTAGTTACAGAGGAAGGTTGCTGGACAGGAACTGTGACTTTTGAATATAAGCACATAGAGAGACAGGGAGGGAACAAGATAGAGAAATATATATCTTTCCTCTTGCTTTCCAATCTCCCCTTCATGTTTCCCTGGCCGAACACACCCAAAAGCTGAAGTACAAGGGAGCTCATTGACACAGGCCAGAAGGGTAGCCATAACAGGAGTATTTATATTGCTGAAACTGGCAAATGCTAGAAATGAGAATTTTAGTTTTAATTTCATTTTATTAACTTTTTGTGTGTAAGCTATTTGCCAGTACACTAATGGTTAGAGAGAAGCCACACCCCACAGTGGAAGCAGGGAGATCAATGAAAGGGCTGCAGTGAGGCAAGAGATGATAGTGACCAAAGAGTGGGTGGGCATCGGTGGGTAGAGTACAAATTGAGAAATGTTTGGAGATTAAAAATTAATAGCAGGTGATAAAATTTGTATCATTACATTTTACAAGAGACATAACTGAGACTCAGAAAGATTAATTTGCCTATGATCACACAACAAGCAAGCAATAGGGTAAAAATTCAAATCCTTACCTTCCGGATTCCAAATCAGGTAGTGTATTTTTATATGCCTGTTGATCAACAGGAAGCCCCATTGTTCCATTCATGTGGATCACTAATAGTAACAAAGTGCTCGGAATGGCTAATTATTCTATTAGACAGATGATGTTCATGTGTTCAGGGTCATTTCTCTGCTAACTGCAGGGGTATATGTTCTGAATCTAAATCTACTGACCTGTATATTCTTGAAGTCAGGATGATCTATAGATTTGATACTATACCCTCAAAGCATGACAGTCTGACCCAGATAGCATTTAGACTTTTTCTGGGCCATGGGCCCTATTAATAACTTAACGAACCCTATGTGAACAAACATGCAAACAATTTTGCTAATGATTTCAGCAGATTCACACATGCTGTTCCTAAAGTGTATTTTTACAGACTTTCAGTCCAACAATACTATACTATGATCCTCAATAATTAAAAAAAATTGAAAAAGCATTAAATCATTTCAATTAAAAAATTTTTTGTTTACACATCACCACATAAAAATACATCTTATTTTAAAAAACCCAAAACAACTAGGTCCATACAGATACTACAGAATAAAATGTCAATTTTCTTTGATGGTTATAAAATACTGAAAATGTATAGATTATTTAAGTATAATAAAATAGCATTTTAGAACTTGAAAGGGTCTTTGAGATTTTCTAACCAAACCCATGCATTTTACAGAGGACTAGTCTCTCCTTGTTCATGTAAGTAGTTTAAGGTAGAGCTTTGTTTAGAACCCAGATCTTCTGACTCTTAATTGAGGGAGCATTCCATGTAATATTCTACCTAATGGAGATTTTCTGTAAATTTCAAAAACCAAGGACAATTCATTCAAAAAATTCTGATGACATTTAAGTAAAATGATTATTAAAGTTGGGGAAGTTATTTAAGCCTTTTAATATAATAGAGGATATTAAGATAATGATATAGCTTCTAATTGCAATTCCTTTTTTTGTATGGGTAAAAAATATTTTAAAACATTAGTTTGTTGAGAATTGATAACATAAATTAAAAAATAAAGTTACATTTTTCTTTGCCAGTATATGAAAAAATATACACATATTTAGTAAGAAAATAATCTTTACATATAGAAAAAGTCTTTTAAAAATCTTTACATATAGAAAAATAATCTTTGCATATAGAAATAATCTTTACATATAGAAAAATAATCTTTACATACAGAAAAAATCTTTACAAAAAAATGCTTATTTTGTTGACATAATGCATTTTACACAAAGATGTCTTAAGTTTTTAACTCTCACTTCTAACATATTTTACCTCTATTTTACTAGCACTATTGACAAATTTTTCTTTCTGTGCTATTTTTAGAGTTGTTTTCTTTTACATTTTCTGATATTTAATTATTAGATTTTAAAAATAACTTCTGTGTGCATTAAGTAGTGTTAAGTATTGACATACTTTATTTTTTAAAAACTAAAATACCTAGAGATCCCCTGATTAGTAATATAATTTTTCCTTCTTTAATATGTTCAGAGAAATCCTTTAATGATCAGAAGCTGACTGGATATTGCATAAGCTCTTAATACTGAATTATGACAATCCAGACTAGGAATAGCAAGTTAAGTTTTCATCAATGGCTGAAGCTCTCTAGCACTTTCTGAAAATTTGTTTTCTGAGATTACATCTAAGCTCAGCAAGAAGTTGATTGAGTAGTGATGCCTGCAATGGATGTAAGACAGGAGACTGCTTGCAGGCATGGCACATATTTGTCATGCCTGTTCTAAATGATTTATCAAAAAAATGTAAACTTTACTGTTCCTAGGACAAGAAATTTTTACTTGATAGTATTTACTGATTGTCATATAATTAACCAGATAAAACATTTTGTTTCAATGTGTGGAGCTGAGAATACTTCTTAAAGTTTTAATATTATATACCTGCTTTGGTAATTTCTGAGTGTAAGAATCTTATTTGATAAATCAAGATTCTGTCATACACCAGAATCATTATTATTAGTATCAGTTTCTTATAAATGAGATTATTAATCTGAATGAACTCTAGAACATCCACTAGAAATCGTCTGTCTCCCATTTGTTGAATCACTTACTGGTTTCCTGATATTTTATTTTATTTAAAGTTTTCTTAGAAGAGATAACAAAGAAAAATACATACTATTAAATAATGGCCTTAGATAATCACACTTTTAGTACAGAAGTTACTAATATCTATGCAAGCACAAGGTGTTTACTACCATAATTCTTTTGTTTGTAGAGGCATTCTTAACAAATTGAATAATTTCAGGAGGAAAAAAACACTTGCTGACAATAAGACCTTTTGGGGAAAAGTAATATCTATACACTTATTTATAGCCAAGGTGGACAGTCTTAATGCTTTATCAGAAAGCATAAATAGCTAAGATCTAGTGATACTGGAATCAATTTTAAGCCAGAGTTAAATCAAATTCCAGGTCAAAATGATAGCAGTGTGGCCAGTGTAGACCCCAGTGCAGGTTTCTCAACTACATAAAAGTCAGAAGCTCCAGATATTCAGTCAGGTAGATCTGGACTTGAAGATTTAGGCAAATTATCTAGTTTTACCAATGCTTTTTCTTGATTTTCACGAGGCCAAGTGTAACTCCTATGTGAGAAAACCTTTGGAAAATTCAGTATTGTATGCTAATGCTGGTGGTGAGGGGAGGCCTATTACCATTGGTCAAATAGCAACCTTTTCTTCATCTGGAGGAAGATGAGCTTAATTAAAGTGTCACCAGCATTCCTAGAATATGATACTGTAAGGCAATAATGAAAGAAAGAAATGTATGAAGGGTTCTATAGAATTTCTTTTATCTCTTACTTTCTGTCTTGGGAGACGAAACATATTAACAACTTTGTAATATTTCTTTTCTTTTTTTTTTTGAGGCAGAGTCTTGCTCTGTCACCCAGGTTGGAGTGCAGTGGTGCCATCTCGACTCACTACAACCTCCTCCTCTTGGGTTCAAGCAGTCCTCCTGCCTCAGCCTCTGGAACAGCTGGAATTAAGGCAAGTGCCATGACGCCCAGCTAATTTTTGTATTTTTAGTAGAGAAGATGTTTCACCATGTTGGCCAGGCTGGTCTCAAATTCCTGACCTCAAGTGATTCACTAACCTTGGCCTCCCAAAGTGTGGGATTACAGGTGTTAGCCACTGCACCTGACTAACTTTTTAATATTTCTGTTAGAGAATAGATGAGATTCTGCTTTCAGTGTCCTCCCCTGCAAAGATCAACTGCATGTCATTACCATCAGGCATTGAGGTTACAAAATAAGAGGTCAGTGAGGTGCCAGGATCAGCTCACATTGGCATGTTATTCTCTCTCAATTTTGGGTTCCATGACATAATGTTAGCGGCATAAAATGATCCATGTTGGGAGTATTTATACCACAGAAATAAGCAAATGCTACCACTCATCTTCTCTACCTCCCTTGCTCTCCCTGGAGATAAGGTTTGTAGACATTTAATACCATTTGACACCAGTGAGTATACTGTAGGGATTTCCAGTCAGATTCTAAAGTCCTTTGGATTGCTTAAGTCACCATAAGCATTAGAGGGAAATATACTACATTTATATATACTGCAAATACAGGCTTAATTAAGCAGTCTAAGAGCACTTAATAGTCAAGACCAAACCTTAACCTTAATCAAGAAACTGTTACATTATAGAAGCAATTAAGGCAAATGAAATCAGTTAACCTAATTGACAAAGGCCCTGACATAAAGATATGTAAATTTCAGATACTAAATACCTAGAATAGCAGTATTTGTATTTATTATGTAAAATAATAAAACAATATTTTTACATGTACTAAAATTTGTTATTGCTATTTCATCTTTGTGTTGTTCATCCTCTTACAAAACAAACATTTAAAAAATGTTTATAGACCTTGTATTGTAATGAGCTCAGACGGTTTATCATCTCATGATTGAATTTATAAAATCACTGGGAAATTTATATTTTTCTTATAAGAGTACAGGAATTTTTATCTCATACAAGGCATGAAAATGAACACACACTATGTTCCCTAAGCAATGCATGTTGACAGCTCCATTATATTACCCGTACGCCCAGGCATACTAAAACATGATGGGCCACTGACCTCTTCCCCTCTCTTCAACTAAAAAGCACAGTGTAAATGGATGCCCCTTTTCTACAGAAAAAGCATCATTTTTTAATTTAATTTTATTTTTTGCTGGGAGCAGATTACAATTCAGTGGAAACTAGTTTAAACATCATCATGTTCAGCAAGATAACATACATTCAGATGACCTTTCAGTTCTCAGGCCAGTGCCTCATTTGTAGTTCACAAGGTGACTGTGTGACCCACAAATAAAGTGTTCATTTTAATGATAATAGCCAACTTGCGGTTTTAGAAATTTTTAACTTTTTCTTTTTTTAACCTATAGCGTTAATGAATTGCAGATAATATTTTGTAGTCCATTTTAATTTATTTTTACATGACTTGGATATATTCATCTGATCCATAGGAAAACTTATGTTCTCTATAAACTCAGAAAAACTAAACTGAAATAATTATTTAGATAAAATATTACTCTGTCCGAGACTATTCTGCTTTTAACGCAGTAAGTGCCTAGAGAGATGCGTAAATCTTTGTCAATAATATTTTATTGTCCAATTACTTTTTCTGATTACAGATCAGGAGAGTTTGGGGGAGGAAATGAAAGCTAAGAGTAATGGGTGTGAAAATATTGAGGAAAAAAAGAATTTTTGTTTTTCTGAATTATCCATTTTGACTACCTATCTGATTTTTTTAAACCAAATTCCCAGAGTTCAAGTAGAAGCTTATATAATTCTAATTCAAAGAACAGCAAACATCTTAAGTTTCTAATTTTTTTCTTGCTTAGTTCAATATCAAGTTGTAGAAATTGATGAGAAGTGACTTTGACTCAAACACTTTTTACTTAATGAAGGGGAAATGGAATGTTTATTATCATTTTTCAAAGGAAACTACCCATTGGTAGTCACTGCCAAAGTCCCAAGTTGTTAAAGTCATGTCCATCTGGATGCTTATACTGAACATTACACTTTTACTTATGTTTTCATAAGTATAGAGTTATAATAATTTTTGTATATCTGAAAAATTTTTATTTTTAAAAGAAACTGAATGCATCACTCATGCAATATTCCAGATGTTCATATTGGTGAACACAAAGGAGTAGGTATTTTCAAAGCTAATGAAAAGTGTACAAATCAGGAGAGAATTGATTTCAAAAAAATTTTCAAAAGAGTAGAATAATTCTGTTGGTACTAAATTACAACTGAGTTGTTGTGTCTACATCTCCATGGTCTGATGAATCAGTACAAAGCACACAGCCACAGTATTTGTTAAGATGCGTGGCACATTTATCACGAAAGAGGATTATCTCTTCCACAGCCTTTGAAAATGTGACCATTTCCCAAGGCATTGATTATGAACAAAAATAAAAAGACCAATGAATTCATTTTTAATGATATAACATCCTTGATAATGTAGAATGACAGTCTCTAGAACACCACTTCTCCTTTAGTAGCACTACTAATATGATATTCAATTACAAAAATTGTTTATATTCTTGGAGAACAGTAAACTGATGGAAAAACACTTTAGTGTGTAGTATGATGCAGACCACCAGCAAAGAGTATAAAAGTTATGTAGGGTTCAGATAGAAGTGTTAATCTTGAAAATCTGAAAAACCACAGGTGTATTCAATTAGAAGCAGCTTCCAGCAGCAGGATTTAAAGGGTTAATATGTGAATTTACTGAGATGAAAGAATACTTATTTCTCATACCTGTTAAATTGCTTTCTTTTACCCTTTGTATCTCTTGTATTTATTTAAAATACACTTAGATTCAACTGCTGATTCTCCATATGCCATTTTAAACATTTGACTGATTGTCTATGTGACTGTAATTTCTCAACTGAAGGTTGTCATGGCTTTAATTGTTTGGGCTGTAGTCCCTTTGAAAGGTGGAATACTTACTTTGGGGTGCAGTAGTATAGTCTCACCTTATAGTCCATATCTAGGGAATGTATATTTCAAATATCTGCCAATCACTGTATCATAAATTTTTGCTAAAATCGTAATAATAATGCTAGGTAACACTTATTGAGCACTTGACAAGGATGTGTCAGACAATGTACTTTACAGCCCTCTGAAGTAGTGAAGGTTATTATTATTCATTTTTATAGATGATGGAGCTGAACAAGAGAGTTTATATAATTTGCCCAAGGTGACACAACTACCAAATGGCAGAAACAGGGTTACAATTTGAATACTCCTTCTCCAATCCCTGTATCTTATTTTTTTATTTTTATTTTTTGAGACAGAATTTCACTTTGTTGCTCAGGCTGGAGTGCAGTGGCACAGTCTCGGCTCACTGCAATTTCCACCTCCCGGGTCCAAGCAGTTCTCGTGTTCAGTCTCCTGTGTAGCTGGGATTACAGGCACCCTCCACCATGCCTGGCTGATTTTTTTTTTTTTTTTTTTTTGTATTTTAGTGGAGATGGGGTTTCACTATGTTGCCCAGGCTGGTCTCCAACTCCTGAGCTCAGGCAATTGACCCATCTCAGCCTCCCAAAGTGTTAGGATTACAGGCGTTAGCCACCATGCTTGGCCCAATCCCTGTATCTTAAACTCTTGCAGGACCACATAATAACACACAAATGAAGAGAAAGTTCTCAAACAAGTGATGTTTAAATTCTCTTTGACCTTCAAAATTTGGAGTTTCTTATTTTTGTTAATGATACTACAATTTTGCTGATCACGAAGTTCAAAACTGTGGCCTCATTTTTAATTCTTTATCATCCATGCCTATGACTAACCAGTGACCATTTTTTGTAATTCTCCTTCTGTAATGTCTCTAGATATGATTTGAGGCATCTATTCCATTGCCATATTCTTCTTCAGTGTTCTTGATCTGGATTGTGAATAAATAATTCTAGTCTCTTTATGCTCTAATCCATTTTCCAAAATACTGTTGTATTGAATCTAACTCTACTCTGCTACAGTGAGGTAGGCCTGCTGACCATTCCCTAAATATACATTGCATGTTTCCATCAATGTATTTTTTGGTGTGTGTTATTCTCCCCCTGTCAGTGTCCTACTCACACTAAAAGGAAAATCTTAAAGGGTCACTCCCTTCATGACGCCCAAGGAGACACTCCTTCCTTCTGATTGAGGAGGAGACAGGGGTAAATAAAGAGGACTTGTCTTGCAACTTGGGTGCCAGCTCAGCCCTACAGTAGAATAGGGCACCAGGGAGAGTCCTGAGGCCTGTGTTCTATGTATTCTAGGCTCTAGCTCCCAGATGATGTTTATAGACACACCTTGTGACAGAAGGGAGCCCAATTCCTTGAAGGGAAGAACCCATTTCCTGCAGGATTCATCATGTGCTGACTAAAGAGAGCTTGGGCCTTGAATAAATATCAATGATAGCCAGGCAGCACTTGCCACAGGCCTTGGGTAAGATCCAGTGCCATGCTGACTTAAGGCATGACCTAGCACATTTCAAATGGTGGTGGCTACAGGAAGACTCCTTCGGCTCAAGGAAAGGAGAGAAAAGACTAAAGGGGACTTTGCCCTGCAGCTTGGGTACCAGCTCTGCCATAGTGCAATAGACCACACAGGCTTTTGGGGTCCTCAATGCCAGGCATTGGCCCCTATATGGCATTTCTGGACTTGCCCTGGGCCAGAAGGGAACCCACTTTCCTGAAGGGAGAGACCCAGACATGGTAGCAACTCTCTGAAGACCTGGCAGCAACTGACTCAACTGACTGAAGAGCCCTTGGGCCTTGAGTGAACATCAGCGGTAGCCAGGCAGAACTTGCCATGAACCTGGGGTTGTAGTGACCCTGGGGAGATACTCCTCTGCCTGTAGAAAGGGGAGCAAAGAGTGGCAAGTATTTTGCCCTGTAGGTTGGGTGCCAGATCAGCTCCAATGGAACAGAGCACCAAGTAGAGTCCTAAGGTTGCTGACTCCAGGTCATGGCTCCCAGACAGCATTTCTAGACTTGAGCTGAGCTTGGGAAGGGAGCTTGCTGCCCTGAAGGGGAGGACACAGATCTAGCTGGATTTACCACCACTACCTGTTGACTGAAGAGTCCTTGCACCTTGAGTGAACAGCAGTGGCAGCCAGGCTGCAGTCACCACAATCCCTGTGCAAAACTCAATGTTGTGGTGGTTTCAGGACTGGCCCAGCACAGTCTCATTGGTGGCGGCTACCAGGATGTTTGTGTCACCTCTTCCTTAGTCCAGGCAGCTTAGGATAGAGAAAAAGGCTGTTCATTTGGGGAAAAGTAAGGGATGAGAACAAGAGACTATGTCTGGTAATCCAGGAATTCTCTCGGATCTCTCCCAAGACCACCAAGATGGAACCTTTAGTAGTCTGCAAGAGTCACAATGTTACTGGGCTTAGGGTGCCCCCTAACACAGATATGCCTGCAGTAACCAAAGCCTTACATCACAACATTCAATTTCTTTTGAATGCTTGGAAAGCCTTCCCAAGAAAGATGGGTACAAACAAGCCCAGACTGCAAAGATGACAATAAATACCCATCTCTTCAATACCCAGATGTCATGAACATCAACAAGCATCAAGATCATCTAGGAAAATATGACCTCACCAAATGAACTAAATAAGGCACCAACAACCAATCCTGGAGTGGCAAAGATACATAACCTTTCAGACAGAGAATTCAAAATAGCTGTTTTGAGGGAGCTCAACAAAATTCAAGGTAACCTAGTGGGGAAATTCAAAATTCTATCAGAGAAATTTAACAAAGAGATGAAAATAATTATAAAAATATCAAGCAGATATGCTAGAGCTGAAAAATCTAATTGACATATGGAAGAATGCATCAGGGACTCTCATCAGGAGAATCGATCAAGCAGAAGAAAGAATCCGTGAACTTGAAAACAGGCTATTTGAAAATACACAGAGAAGCAAAAGAAAAAAGGCTCAACATGAATGTAAGATAACTACAAAACCTAGAAAATAGGCTCAAAAGGGCTAATCTACCAGTTGTTGGCCTTACAGATGAGGTAGAAAGAGAGATAGGGTTAAAAATTTTATTTAAAGAGATAATAACAGAAATCTTTCCAAATTTAGAGAAAGATATCAATATTTAAGTACAAGAAAGCTACAGGATACAAGGCAGATTTGACCCCATTAAGACTATGCAGGGCATTTAATAATCAAAATTCCAGATGTCAAGGATAAGGAAATGATCCTAAAAGCAGCAAGAGAAAAGAAGCAAATAACATACAAAGTAGCTCCCATATATTTGACAGCAGACTTCTCAGTGAAAAATTTACAGGCCAGGAAAGAGAATCATGACATATTTAAAGTGCTGAAGAAAAATTCTTTTATCCTAAAATAGTATATCCAGAGAAAATATCCTTCAAACATGAGGGAGAAATAAATAATTTTCCAGACAAACAAAAGATGATGGATTTTATTAACACTGAACCTGTCCTAAAAGAAATGCTAATTGGAGTTCTTCAGTCTGAAATAAAAGGATGTTAATGAGCAATAAGAAATCATCTGAAGATACAAAACTTACTGATAGTAGTCCACAGAGAAATACAGAATATTATGATACCATAATTGTGGTGTGTGTAAGCTACTCATATATTCAGTAGAAAGATTAAAAGAAGAACATACCAAAAATAATAACTACAATAATATTTTAAGGCATAGAGAGTATCATGCAATATAAACAGATTCAACAAAAGGTAAAAAATGGTAAAAAATAATAACTACAATAATATTTTAAGGCATAGAGAGTATCAT
This sequence comes from Piliocolobus tephrosceles, assembly GCF_002776525.5. Classification (NCBI taxonomy): domain Eukaryota; kingdom Metazoa; phylum Chordata; class Mammalia; order Primates; family Cercopithecidae; genus Piliocolobus; species Piliocolobus tephrosceles. The sequence goes on from NC_045438.1 coordinate 109,119,441, forward strand.
GCAATATAAACAGATTCAACAAAAGGTAAAAAATGGGAAGGATGAAGTTAAGTGAAGAATTTCTATTAGTTTTCTCTTTGTTAGTTTGTTTTTGTTGCAATTAGTGTTAGGTTGTAATCAATTTAAAACAATGGGCTAAAAGATGTTATTTGTAAATCTCATGATAACCTCAAAACAAGAAACCTACAACAGATACAAAACAAAAGAAAGAAATTAAAACATACCACTAGAGAAAATCACTTTTATAAAAAGGAAGACAGGAAGGAAGGAAGGAAGGAAAGGAGGGAGGGAGGGAGGGAAAAAAAAAGACCACAAAACAACCCAAAAAACAACAAAATGGCAGGAGTAAGTCCTTACTTAATAATAACATTGAATGTGAATGAACTGAACACTAGAATCAAAAGACATAGAGTGAAGGAATGGATATAAAAAGAGGACCCAGCAATCTATTGCTATAAGCAACACACTTCACCTATAAAGACACACATAGGCTAAAAACAAAGGGATGGAGAAAGATATTCCGCACAAATGGAAACCAAAAAAGAATAAGAGTAGTTACACTTATCAGACGAAATATATATATATTTTTAATTATACTTTAAGTTCTAGGGGACATGTGCACAATGTGCAGATTTGTTACATATGTATACATGGGCCATGTTGGTGTGCTGCACCTATTAACTCATCATTTACATTAGGTATATCTCCTAATGCTATCCCTCCCTCCTTACCCCCTCCCCACAATAGGACCCAGTGTGTGATGTTCCCCTTCCTGTGTCCAAGTGATCTCATTGCTCAATTTCCACCTATGAGTGAGAACATGTAGTATTTGGTTTTCTGTTCTTGCAATAGTTTGCTGCGAATGATGGTTTCCAGCTGCATCCATGTACCTACAAAGGACATGAACTCATCCTTTCTTATGGCTGCATAGTATTCCATGGTGTATATGTGCCACATTTTCTTAATCCAGTCTGTCATTGATGAACATTTGGGTTGATTCCAAGTCTTTGCTATTGTGAATAGTGCCGCAATAAGCATACGTGTGCATGTGCCTTTATAGCAGCATGACATATAATCCTTTGGGTATATACCCAGTAATGGGATGGCTGGGTCATATGGTATTTCTAGCTCTAGATCCTTGAGGAATCGCCACATTGTTTTCCACAATGATTGCACTAGTTTAGAGTCCCACCAACGGTGTAAAAGCATACCTATTTCTCTGCATCCTCTCCAGCACCTGTTGTTTCCTGACTTTTTAATGATTGCCATTCTAACTGGTGTGAGATGGTATCTCATTGTGGTTTTGATTTGCATTTCTCTGATGGTGAGTGATGATGAGCATTTTTTCATGTGTCTGTTGGCTGTATGAATGTCTTCTTTTGAGAAGTGTCTGTTCATATCCTTTGCCCACTTTTTAATGGGGTTGTTTGTTTATTTTCTTGTAAATTTGAGTTCTTTATAGTTTCTGGATATTAACCCTTTGTCAGATGAGTAGATTGCAAAAATTTTCTCCCATTCTGTACGTTGCCTGTTCACTCTGATGGTAGTTTCTTTTGCTGTGCAGAAGCTCTTTAGTTTAATTAGATCCCATTTGTCTATTTTGGCTTTTGTTGCCCTTGCTTTTGGTGTTTTAGACATGAAGTCCTTGCCCATGCCTATGTCCTGAATGGTATTACCTAGGTTTTCTTCTAGGGTTTTTATGGTTTTAAGTCTAACATTTAAGTCTCTAATCCATCTTGAATTAATTTTCCTATAAGGAGTAAGGAAAGGATCTAGTTTTAGCTTTCTACTTATGGCTAGATAATTTTCCCAGCACCATTTATTAAATAGGGAATCCTTTCACCATTTCTTGTTTTTGTCAGGTTTGTGAAAGATCAGATGGCTGTAGATGTGTGGTATTATTTCTGAGGACTCTGTTCTGTTCCATTGCTCTATATCTCTGTTTTGGTACCAGTACCATGCTGTTTTGGTTATTGTAGCCTTGTAGTATAGTTTGAAGTCAGGTAGCGTGATGCCTCCAGCTTTGTTCTTTTGACTTAGGATTGTCTTGGCAATGAGGGGTCTTTTTTGGTTCCATATGAACTTTAAAGCAATTTTTTCCAGTTCTGTGAAGAAAGTCATTAGTAGCTTAATGGGGATGGCATTGAATCTATAAATTACCTTGGGCAGTATGGCCATTTTGACAGTATTGATTCTTCCTATCCATGAGCATGGTATGTTCTTCCATTTGTTTGTGTCCTCTTTGATTTCACTGAGCAGTGGTTTGTAGTTCTCCTTGAAGAGGTCCTTTCCATCCCTTTTAAGTTGGATTCCTAGGTATTTTATTCTCTTTGAAGCTTTTGTGAGTGGGAGTTCATTCATGATTTGGCTCTCCATTTGTTACTGGTGTGTAAGAATGCTTGTGATTTTTGCACATTGATTTTGTATCCTGAGACTTTGCTGAAGTTGCTTATCAGCTTAAGGAGATTTTGGGCTGAGACAATGGGGTTTTCTAAATATACAGTCATGTCATCTGCAAACAGGGACAATTTGACTTCTTCTTTTCCTAACAGAACACTCTTTATTTCTTTCTCTTGCCTGATTGCCCTAGCCAGAACTTCCAACACTATGTTGAATAGGAGTGGTGAGAGAGGGCATCCCTGTCTTGTGCCAGTTTCCAAAGGGAATGCTTCCAGTTTTTGCCCATTCAGTATGATACTGGCTGTGGGTTTGTCATAAATTGCTCTTATTATTTTGAGATATGTTCCATCAATACCGAATTTATTGAAAGTTTTTAGCATGAAGGACTGTTGAATTTTATCAAAGGCCTTTACTGCATCTATTGAGATAATCATATGGTTTTTATCTTTGATTCTGTTTATATACTGGATTACCTTCATTGTTTTGCACATGTTAAACCAGCCTTGCATCCCAGGGATGAAGCCCACTTGATCATGGTGGATAAGCTTTTTGACGTGCTGCTGAATTCGGTTTGCAAGTATATTATCGAGGATTTTTGCATCGATGTTCATCAAGGATATTGGTCTAAAATTCTCTTTTTTTGTTGTATCTCTGTCAGGCTTTGGTATCAGGATGATGTTGGCCTCATAAAATGAGTTAGGAAGGATTCCCTCTTTTTCTATTGATTGGAATAGTTTCATAAGGAATGGTACCAACTCCTCTTTGTACCTCTGGTAGAATTTGGCTGTGAATCTGTCTGGTCTTGAACTTTTTCTGGTTGATAGGCTATTAATTATTGCTTCAATTTCAGAGCCTGCTATTGGTCTATTCAGGAATTCAACTTCTTCCTGGTTTAGTCTTGGGAGAGTGTAAGTGTCCAGGAAATTATCCATTTCTTCTAGGTTTTCTAGTTTATTTGCATAGAGGTATTTATAGTATTCTCTGATGGTAGTTTGTATTTCTGTGGGGTCAGTGGTGATATCCCCTTTATAATTTTTGTATTGCATCTATCTGATTCTTCTCTCTTTTCTTCTTTATTAGTCTTGCTAGCGGTCTATCAATTGTATTGATCTTTTCAAAAAACCAACTCCTGGATTCATTGATTTTTTGGAGGTTTTTTTTGTGTCTCTATCTCCTTCAGTTCTGCTCTGATCTTAGTTATTGCTTGCCTTCTGCTATCTTTTGAAGGTGTTTGCTCTTGCTTCTCTAGTTCTTTTAATTGTGATGTTAGGGTGTCAATTTTAGATCTTTCCAGCTTTCTCTTGTGGGCATTGAGTGCTATAAATTTTCCACTACACACTGCTTTAAATGTGTCCCAAAGATTCTGGTATGTTGTATCTTTGTTCTCATTGGTTTCAAAGAACATCTTTATTTCTGCCTTCATTTCATTATGTGCCCAGTAGTCATTCAGGAGCAGATTGTTCAGTTTCCATGTAGTTGAGCGGTTTTGATTGAGTTTCTTAGTCCTGAGTTCCAGTTTGATTACACTGTGGTCTGAGAGACAGTTTGTTGTAATTTCTGTTCTTTTACATTTGCTGAGGAGTGCTTTACTTCCAACTCTGTGGTCAGTTTTCAAATAAGTGTGATGTGGTGCTGAAAGAATGTATATTCTGTTGATTTGGGGTGGAGAGTTCTGTTGATGTCTATTAGGTCCACTTGGTGCAGAGTTGAGTTCAATTCCTGGATATCCTTGTTAACTTTCTGTCTTGTTGATCTTTCTAATGTTGACAATGGAGTGTTAAAGTCTCCCAGTATTATTGTATGGGAGTCTAAATCTCTTTGTAAGTCTCTAAGGACTTGCTTTATGAATCTGGGTGCTCCTGTATTGGGTGCATATATATTTATGATAATTAGCTCTTCCTGATGAATTGATCCTTCTAGTATTATGTAATGGCCTTCTTTGTCTCTTTTGATCTTTGATGATTTAAATTCTGTTTTATCAGAGACTAGGATTGCAACCCCTGCTTTTTTTTGTTTTCCATTTGCCTGGTAGATCTTCCTCCATCCCTTTATTTTGAGCCTATGTATGTCTCTGCATGTGAGATGGGTCTCCTGAATACAGCGAACTGATGGGTCTTGACTTTTTATCCAATTTTCCAGTCTGTGTCTTTTAATTGGACCATTTAGTCCATTTACATTTAAGGTTAATGTTGTTATGTGTGAACTTGATCCTGTCATTATGACATTAGCTGGCTATTTTGCTCGCTAGTTGATGCAGTTTCTTCCTAACATTGATGAACTTTATATTTTGACATGTTTTTGCAATAGCTGGTATCTGTTGGTCCTTTCCATGTTTAATACTTCCTTCAGGATCTCTTGTAGGGCAGACCTGGTGGTGACAAAATCTCTAAGCATTTGCTTGTCTGTAAAGGATTTTATTTCTCCTTCACGGATGAAACTTAGTTTGGCTGAATATGAAATTCTGGATTGAAAATTCTTTTCTTTAAGAATGTTGAATATTGACCCCCACTCTCTTCTTGGAGAGTTTCTGCTGAGAGATCTGCTGTTAGTCTGATGGGTTTCCCTTTGTATATAACCCGAGCTTTCTCTCTGGTTGCCCTTAACATTTTTTCCTTCATTTCAACTTTGGTGAATCTGACAATTATGTGTCTTGGAGTTGCTGTTCTCAAGAAGTGTCCTTGTGGAGTTCTCTGTATTTCCTCAATTTGAATGTTGGCCTGCCTTACGAGGTTGGCAAAATTCTCTTGAATGATATCCTTTAGAGTGTTTTCCAACTTGGTTCCCTTTTCCCCATCACTTTCAGGCACACTTCTCTTCTCACTTCATTTCATTCATTTGATCTTCAATCATTGATACTCTTTCTTCCAGTTGATCGAGTCAGTTACTGAAGCTTGTGCATATGTCACGTAGTTCTCGTGTTATGGTTTTCATCTCTATCAGTTCTTTTAAGATCTTCTCTGCATTGATTATTCTAGTTATCCATTCATCCATTCTTTTTTTCAAGGTTTTTAGTTTCTTTGCACTGATTACGTAGTTCCTCCTTTAGCTCTGAGAAGTTTGATCGACTGAAGCCTTCTTCTCTCATCTTGTCAAAGTCATTCTCTGTCCAGCTTTGTTCCATTGCTGGTGATGAGCTCTGTTCCTTTGGAGTGGGAGATGCGCTCTGATTTTTTTAATTTCCAGCTTTTCTGCACTGCTTTTTCCCCATCTTTGTGATTTTATCTACCTTTGGTCTTTGATGATGGTGACGTACTGATGGAGTTTTGGTGTGGGTGTCCTTTCTGTTTGTTATTTTTCCTTCTAACAGTCAGGACCCTCAGCTGTATGTTTGTTGGAGTTTGCTTGAGGTCCACTCCAGACCCTGTTTGCCTGGGTATCAGCAACGGAGGCTGCAGAAGATAGAATATTGCTGAACAGTGAGTTTTGCTGTCTGATTCTTGCTCTGGAAGCTTCGTCTCAGGGATGTACCCCACTGTGTGAGGTGTGAGGTGTCGGTCTACACCTAGTGGGGGATGTCCCCCAGTTAGGCTACTCAGGGGTCAGGCAGTCTGTCCATTCTCAGATCTCAACCTCTGTGCTGGGAGATCCACTGCTGTCTTCAAAACTGTCAGACAGGGGCATTTACAAAATATATTTTAAGAGAAAAACTATAAAAAGGGACAAAGAGCTCATTATATAATGATAAAAGGGGTAAATTCAGTAAGAGGATAAAACATTTTTAAATATATATGCACCCAGAGAGAGATAGACCCCAATACATTAATAATTGAAGACTTCAAAACCTCACTTTCATCATTGGAAAGATCATCTAGATGGAAAATCAACAAAGAAACATAAAACTTAATTGGCACTCTAGTCCTAATGAACCTAATAAATATTTCATTCAACTATCTTATCTAAGAACATTTCATTCAATGGCTGCAGAATACAGATTCTTTTTGTCAGCACATGGATCATTCTCAAAGATAGATCATATGTTAGGGCAAAAACAAGTTTTAAAAATTATAAAAATTAAAATAATATTACTTATCTTTTCTGACCACAATGGAATAAAACTAGAAATCAATAACAGAAAAAAACTTTGGAAACTCTACAGACACATGGAAATTAAACAATTTTCTCCTGAATGACCAGTAAAGAAATTAAGAAGAAATCTAAACAATTTTTTGAAATAAATATTAATGGTAACACACATATCAAAATGTTTAGGTCACGGAGAAAGCAGGATTAACAGAAAAGTTAATAGCAATAAGCACCTACACCTACATTTCAAAAGTAGGAAATTCTCCAATAAATAACCTATTGATGCGTCTTAAAGAATTAGAAAAGCAAGAGGAAAAGAAACAAAAGTAGTAGAGGAAAAGTTATAGTAACTAGTAAATTTTAAAAATGAAACAATAAAAACAAAAGGCAATAAAATGAAAAGTTGGTTTTTTGAAAACATAAGCAAAATAAACAAAAATTTTGCTAGACTAGGAAAAAAGAGAGAAGACCCAAGTAAATATAAAATCAGAGATGAAAAAGGAGACATTACAACTGATACCAAAGAAATCCAAAAAGATTATTAGAGACTACTGTGAGCAATTATATGCCAATAAAGAAAAAATTTAGGAAAAAATGGATAAATTATTAGACTCATACGACTTATGAAATTGAAAACGAGGAAATCCATAACTTGACTGCACTAATAACAAGATGGAAGCTGTAATAAAAAGTTTCCCAGCAAGGAAAAGTCCGAGACCCAATGGCTTCACTGCTGAATTCTACCAAAAATTTAAAGAAGAACTAATAGCAAATTCTACTCAAATTATTCAAAAATATAGAGAAGGAGGAAATACTTCCAAACTCATGCTATGAGTATATTTTGATAACAAAACCAGACAAAGACACATGAAAAAAAGAAAATTACAGGCCAATATATTTAATGAATGTTGATTAAAAAATCCTCAACAAAGTACTAGCAAATCAAATTCAACAGTACACTAAAAAGATCATTCAACATGGTGATTATTAAAAAGACAGGAAACAACAGATGCTGGTGAGTCTATGGAGAAATAGGAATGCTTTTACACTGTTAGTGGCAGTGTAAATTAGTTCAATCATTGTGTAAGACAGTGTGGTGATTCCTCAAAGATCTAGAACGAGAAATACCATTTGACCCAGCAATCCAATTACTGGGTGTTACTAAAGGATTATAAATCATTCTACTACAAAGTCACATGTACATATATGTTTATTGAAGCACCATTTACAATAGCAAAGACTTGGAACCAACTGAAAAGCCTATCAATGATAGGCTGGATAAAGAAAATGTGGCACATATACACTATGGAATACTATGCAGCCATGTAAAGAATGAGTTCATGTCCTTTGCAGGGACATGGATGAAGCTAGAAGCCATCATTCTCAGCAAACTAACACAGGAACAGAAAACTAAACACTGCATGTTATCACTCGTAAGTGGAACTTGAACAATGAGAACACATGAACACTGGGAGGGGAACATCACACACTAGGGCCAGTTGGTGGGTGGGGAGCAAGGGGAGGGAGAGCATTAGGACAAATACCTAATGCATGAGAGGCTTAAAACCTAGATAACAGGTTGATGGGAGCAGCAAACCACCATGGCACATGTATACCTATGTAACAAACCTGCACATTCTGCACATGTATCCCCGAACTTAAAGTAAAATTAAAAAAAAAAAAAAAGATCATTCATGATGATCTCTTCATGGGATTTATCTCAGGGATGCAAGGATGTTTCAGCATATGCAATTCAATCAACATAATACATCATATCAACAGAGTGAAGGAGAAAAATTATATGATCATTTTAATTGATGTTGAAAAGCATTTGATAAAATTTAACATCCCTTCATGATAAAACCCTGAAAAAAAAAAAAAAAAAAACAGTGTAGAAGGAACATACCTCAACACAATAAAAGCAATATATAACAGACTCACAGCTAGTATCACGTTGAATGGGTAAAAACTGAAAGTCTTTCCTGTAAGATCTGGAACACAAGGATGCTCACTTTCACCACTTTTATTCACTTTTATTCAACATAGTATTAGAAGTCTTAGAGCACTCAGACAAGAGAAAGAAATAAAAGACATCCAAATTGGAAATAAAGAAGTCACATTATCTTAGTTTGCAGATGATACTATCTTATATAGGGAAATAACTAAAGACTACACCAAAAAACTATTAGAACTGATAAATTCAGTAAAGTTGCAGAATGTAAAATCAATATACAAAAATCAATAACATTTCTATATGCAACAGTGAACAATCTGTTAAAAAAATTAAGAAAACAATCTTATTTATAATAGCTACGAATAAAGTAAAATACCTTGGACTAAACTTAACAAAAGAAGTGAAAGATCTCTGCAATGAAAACTATAAAACACTGATGCAAGAAATTGAAGACACAAGAAAATGGAAAGATATTTTATGTTCATGGATTGGAAGAATCAAAATTGTTAAAGTACTACATAAAGCAAGGTATAGATTTAATGCAATTTCTATCAAGTTACCAATAACATTCTTCAAAATTTATATGGAACCACAAAATATACAGAATAATGAAAGTCATCCTGAGCAAAAGGAACAAAACTGGAGGAATCACATTACTTTACTTAAAATTATACTACAGAGCTATAGTAACCAAAATGGCATTGTATTGGCATAAAAACAGACACATAGACCAGTGGAACAGAAGAGAGATCTCAGAAATAAATCCATACCTCTACAGCAAAGTCATCTGCAATAAATAATCCAAGAGAATATATTGGTTAAAGGAAAGTCTCATCAATAAATGACCCTGGGAAAACTGGCTATCCATATGCAGGAGAATGAAAGTAGACCCCTATCTCTCACCATATACAATAATTAAATCAAAATGCGCTAAAGTCTGAAATATAAGACCTGAAGCTATGAAACTACTAAAGGAAAACCTTTGAAAAATTCTCCAGGAAATTGGTTTAGGCAAAGATTTCTTGAGTAATACCCCAAAAGCACAGGCAACCAAAGCAAAAATGAACAAATGGTATCACAAGTTAAAAAGTTTCTGCACAGCGAGGGAAACAATCAACAAAGTGAGATACAACCCACAGAATGGGTGAAAATATTTGCACACTATCTGATACCAGAATATATAAAAAGCTTAACTCAATAGAAAAAAAAATCTAATAATCTGATTAAAAAATGGGCAAAAGGTTGGAATAGATATTTCTCAAAAGAAGATATACAAATGTCAAAAAGGTGTATGAAAAGGTGATCAACATCACTGACCATCAGAGGAATGCAAATCAAAACTACAATGAGGTATCATCTCACCCCAGTTAAAATGGCTTTTATCTAAAAGGTAGGCAATAATGAATGCTGGCAAGGGTGTGGAGAAAAGGAACCCTTGTACACCGTTGGTGGGAATGTAAATTAGTACATCCACTATAGAGAACACTATGGAAGTTCCTCAAAAAACTCAAAATAGAGCTATAACATGATCCAGCAATCCCATTCCTGGGCATATACCTAAAAGAAAGGAAGTCAGTGTATTGAAGAGATACCTGCATTTCCATGTTTAATATAGCACTGTTCACAATAGCCAAGATGTGGAAGCAACCTAAATGTTCATCAACAGATGAAAGAATAAAGTAAACATGGTGGTCAGGGAGAGTGGCTCATGACTGTAATCTCAACACTTTCGGAGGCCAAGGCAGGTGGATTTCTTGAGTCTAGGAGTTCTAAACCATCCTGGGCAGCATGGAAAATCCCCACCTGTAAAAAAAAATAGCCAGGTTAGTGGCACATGCCTCTTGTCCCAGCTACTCAGGAGGCTGAGGCAAGTGGATCAATTGAGCCTAAGAGGTCGAGGCTACAGCAAGCAGTGATCTCACCACTGCACTCCAGCCTGGGTGATAAAAAGAAACCCTGTTTCCAAAAAAAAAAAAAAAAAAAAAAAAAAGAAAAGAAAAAGAAGAAAAATATGGTACATATACACAGTGGAATACTATTCAGCCATAAAAAGAATGAAATCCTCTCATTTGCAGCAACATGGATGGAACTGGAGGTCATTCTGTTAAGTGAAATAAGCCAAGCACAGAAAAACAAACTTCACTTGTTCTCATTCGTTTGTGGGAGCTAAAAATAAAAACAATGAAACTCATGGAGATAGAGAATCAAATGATGATTAGCAGAAGCTGGGAATGGTAGCAGGGGAGTGGGGATAGTTAATGGGTACAAAAATAAAATGAATAAGATCTATTATTTGATATCATCAACAGAGTAATTACAATCAACATTAATTTATTGTATATCTTAAAATAACCAATATTTTATAGTCGGAATATTTGTAACACAGCAAAGTGACAAATGCTTGAGGTGATGGATACCCCATTTACCCTGACATGATTATTTCATGTAGTATGCCTGTATCACAATATCTCATGTACCCCATAAATATATACACCTACTATGTACCCATAAAAATGGAAAAATATTAAAAAACTCTAAATAAACAACCTAATGATGCATCTTAATGAACAGAAAAGTAAGAGCAAAGCAATCACAAAATTAGTAGAAGAAAAGAAATACAAGATCAGAAAAGAAATAAAATTTAGCCTGAAAAGAAATACAAAATATCTATAAAACAAAAGGTTGTTTTTCTGAAATGATTAAAATAGGTGAACCTTTAGTCAGACTAGCTTAAGAAACCATGAAAAAGGAGACATTACAACTGATAGAAGAAATTCAAAGGATCATTGGAAACTATTATTAGCAAGTGTATGCTAATAAATTGGAAAACTTAGAAGAGATGGATACATTTCTAGACACATGCAATTTACAAAGATTGAACCATGAAAAAACCCGAAACATAAAGACCAACAACAAGTAGAAGATAGAAGCAGTAATAAAAAGTCTCCTATCAAACAAAAGCCCAGGATCTGATGATTTTCCTATGAATCCTACCAAACATTTAAAGAACCAAATACCAATCCTACTCAAGGTATTATTTCAAAAAATTAAGGAGTAGAGAATATTTTCAGACCTAACTTTCAAGGCCAGTATTACCTTGATACCAATACCAAAGACAAAACAAAAATTGAAAATCACTCAGCACTATCTCTGATGAACATAGTTGCAAAAATCCTCAATAAAATACTAGCAAACTGAATTCAACAACACATAAAAAAGATTATTCATCATGATAAAGTGAGATTTGTACTAGGGTTGCAAGAATGGTTTAACATTTCCAAATCAATCAATGTACTAAATCATACCATCAGAGTGAAGAACAAAATCCATATAATTATTTCAATAGATGTCAAAAAAGCACTTGATAAAATGGCTATCTAAAACAAAGTCCCCAAATTTGGATTTTTATTTAACCCAATATACAATGTTTAGCATATCTGATTATACAAAATTCATGCAGTAAACATATTTTAAAATTATGGGTTTTTTTCATTAAATGATAAGCAAATATCTTATGTAATCAAACTGTCCCTTTATACTTAACAGGAGTCATAGTAAGTCTTAAACTTCAGTGAATATTAGAATAGGCCAGGGACTGATTTAAAATGAGAAATTCTCCATTCCATTCCCAGTATTCTGGAATGGGGCTCAGAAACTGTATGTTTAATAAGTATTTCAGTGTGTTTCACACAGGAACTCTACAGATGATACTTTGGGATACACTGATAAAAAGATTTTTGCCAAAGTTTTAAGATTTTAATAATTTTACTAGTAGAGAAAGATCGATCTGAAAATTCATTATTTAAATTTATAGATTTGAGTTTAGTACTGTAATCTATTTTACTGTTAAAAGCCCAGCCCTGATTTCTGACCCTGGTATTTATGACCTAGTTTGAGAAAAACTACAAACCTGAGTGAAACAGAAAATATTAATTTGAACATACTGGGGGGGACTACCCAGTCAGTTAGGATTGAAGGGGTTAAACTCTCAAGAGGAGAGAAAAACAAAAAGATGAGTCTGACATTTATTGCCTTTTCTCCCTCATTGGTGACTGAGAGGCTAACTGAGCAGAATCTCATCAATCTTACAGATCATGATGGGAGTGTGAAAATTGGAGCCCCAGGTCCTATAAAGAGGAATCACTTTGGTGAATGTGCATGCATGCATACCTATATATGATATATTTACATATCTACATATTTGTCTCTTCTACCCTCTTAAATGAATGATACAGCTTCTGGAGCCCATCCAAACTATATTTAAATCGTAGTTCTGAAATGTACTGTTTCAAGGCTAACTACTTAATATTCTTTAAGAGAACGATTTGTTCATTTGTTCATTCATCTGATAAATATGAAATGTGTGTCCACTATATTTCAGTTAGTTTAGTGTACATTTTAAAGAATATGACTACTTCATTACATTGTTGTGAGGATTATAATTTGCTTCTAGCACAATAAATGGTATTAAGAGTACTTAATAAATATATGCTGAACAAAAGAATTTATCAAAGCAGAAGTAACATGTCTAATGGGAATCTCCTTTTATCTTACATGGTTTTATCTGTCTTATAAAGAAAGCTAAATGTCATATATGTTACTGTTGACTAATTTTATTTTCACAAATGATTATAAAGAAGTTGGCAAAAATTAATAATTTTATTGCACACATGAAAACAGAAAGTAATTCAAAAAGAGTTGAAAGGTTCATACATTTATCTTTTTCATTATTATACTTTAAGTTCTAGGGTACATGAGCACAACGTGCAGGTTTTTTACATAGGTATACATGTGTCATGTTGGTTTGCTGCACCTCTCAATTCATCATTTACATTAGGTATTTCTCCTAATGCTATCCCTCACCCAGCTGCCCATGCCCCGACAGGCCCCAGTGTGTGATGTTCCCCACCCTGTGTCCAAGTGTTCACATTGTTCAACTCCCACCTATGAGTGGAAACATGCAGTGTTTGGTTTTCTGTCCTTGTAATAGTTTGCTTAGAATGATGGTTTCCAGCTGCATCCTTGTTCCTGCAAAGAACATGAACTCATCTTTTTTTTATGGCTGCATAGTATTCCATGGTATATATGTGCCACGTTTTCTTAATCCAGTCTATCATTGATGTACATTTGGGTTGGTTCCAAGTCTTTGCTATTGTGAATAGTGCTGCAATAAACATACGTGTGCATGTGTCTTTATAGCAGCATGATTTATAATCCTTTGGGCATATACCCGGTAAAGGAAGCACTGGTTCAAATGGTATTTCTAGTTCCAAATCCTCGAGGAATTGCCACGCTGTCTTCCCCAATGGTTGAGCTAATTTACACTCCCACCAACAGTGTAAAAGCGTTCCTATTTCTCCACATCCTCTCCAGCATCTGTTGTTTCCTGACTTTTTAATGATTGACATTCTAACTGGTGTGAGATGGTATCTCATTGAGGTTTTGAGTTGCATTTCTCTGATGACCAGTGATGATGAGCATTTTTTAATATGTCTGTTGGCTGCATAAGTGTCTTCTTTTGAGAAGTGTCTGTTCCTATCCTCTGCCCACTTTTTGATGGTTTTTTTTTTTTTTTTTCTTGTAAATTTGTCTAAGTTCTTTGTAGATTCTGGATATTAGCCCTTTGTCAGAAGGGTAGATTGCAAAAATTTTCTCCCATTCTGTAGGTTGCCTGTTCACTCTGATGATAGTTTCTTTTGCTGTGCAGAAGCTCTTTAGTATAGTTTAATTAGATCTCATTTGTCTATTTTGGCTTTTGTTGCCATTGCTTTAGGTGTTTTAGTCATGAAGTCTTTGCCCATATCTATGTTCTGAATGGTAGTGCTTAGGTTTTATTCTAGTGTTTTTATGGCGTTAGGCCTTATGTTTCAGTCTTTAATCAATCTTGAGTTAATTTTTGTATAAGGTGTAAGGAGGAGATCCGGTTTCAGCTTTCTACATATGGCTAGCCGGTTTTCCCAGCACCATTTATTAAATAGGGAATCCCTTCCCCATTTCTTGTTTTTTTTTGTCAGAGTTGTCAAAGATCAGATGGTTGTAGATGTGTGGTGTTATTTCTGACACCTCTGTTCTGTTCTATGTATATATCTGTTTTGGTACCAGTACCACGCTCTTTTGGTTACTGTAGCCTTGTAGCATGGTTTGAAGTCAGGTAGCATGATGCCTCCAGCTTTGTTCTTTTTGCATAGGATTGTCATGGCTATGTGGGCTCTTTTTTTGGTTCCATGTGAACTTTAAAGTAGTTTTTTTCCCAATTCTGTGAAGAAAGTCAGTGGCAGCTTGATGGGGAGAGCACTGACTCTATAAATTACCTGGGGCAGTATGGCCATTTTCATGATATTGATTCTTCCTGTCCATGAGCGTGGAATATTCTTCCATTTGTTTGTGTCCTCTTTTACTTCATTGAGCAGTGGTTTGTAGTTCTCCCTGAAGAGGTCCTTCATATCCCTTTTAAGTTGATTCCTAGGTATTTTATTATCTTGGTAGTGATTGTGAGTGGGAGTTCACTCATGATTTGGCTATCTGTTTGTTTATTATTGTTGTATAGGAATGCTTGTGATTTTTGCACATAAATTTTGTATCCTGAGACTTTTCTGAAGTTGCTTATCAGTTTAAGGAGATTTTGGACTGAGATGAAGGGGTTTTCTAAATATACAATCATGTCACCTGCAAACAGGGACAATTTGACTTCCTCCTTTCCTAATTCAGTACCCTTTATTTGTTTCTCTTGCCTGATTGCCCTGGCCAGAACTTCCAACACTATGTTGAATAGGAGTGGTGAGAGAGAGCATCCATGTCCTGTGCTGGTTTTCAAAGGGAATGGTTCCAGCTTTTGCCCATCCAGTATAGTATTGGCTGTGGGTTTGTCATAAATAGCTCTTATTATTTTGAGATACGTTCCATCAATACCTAGTTTATTGAGAGTTTTTAGCATGAAGGGGTGTTGAATTTTGTCAAAGGCCTTTTCTGCATCTATTGAGATAATCATGTGGTTTTTGTCGTTGGTTCTGTTTATGTGATGGATTACGTTTATTGATTTGCCTATGTTGAACCAGCTTTGCATCTCAGGGATGATGCCGACTTGATCACGGTGGATAAGCTTTTTGATGTTCTGCTGGATTCAGCTTGCCTGTATGTTATTGAGTATTTTCGACTCAGTGTTCATCAGGGATACTGGCCTAAAATTGTCTTTTTTTTGTTTTGTCTCTACCAGGCTTTGGTATCAGGATGATGTTCACCTCATAAAATGAGTTAGGGAGGATTAAAAAAACAAAACAAAACAGCTCCTGGATTCATTGGTTTTTTTGAAGGGTTTTTTGTGTTTCTACCTCCTTCAGTTCTGCTCTGATCTTAGTTATTTCTTGCCTCTGCTAGCTTTTGAAGTTCTTTGCTCTTGCTTCTCTTGTTCTTTTAATTGTGATGTTAGGGTGTTAATTTTAGTCTTTCCTGCTTTCTCTTGTGGATATATAATGCTGTAAATTTCCCTCTACACACTGCTTTAAATGTGTCCCAGAGATTTTGGTATGTTGTGTCTTTGTTCTCATTGGTTTCAAAGAACATCTTTATTTCTGCCTTAATTTCATTATTTACCCAGTAGTCATTCAGGAGCAGGTTGTTCAGTTTCCATGTTGTTGAGCAGTTTTGAGTGAGTTTCTTAATCCTGGGATCTAATTTGATTACACTGTGGTCTGAGACACAGTTTGTTGCGATTTCCATTCTTTTACATTTACTGAGGAGTGCTTTACTTCCAACTACGTGATCAATTTTGGAATAAGTGTGATGTGGTGCTGAGAAGAATGTATATTCTGATGATTTGGGGTGGAGAGTTCTTTAGATGTCTATTAGGTCCACTTGGTCCAGAGCTGAGTTCAATTCCTGGATATCCTTGTTAACCTTCTATCTCATTGATCTGTCTAAGATTGACTGTGGGGTGTTAAAGTCTCCCATTATTATCATGTGGGAGTATAAGTTTCTTTGTAGGTCTCTAAGGACTTGCCTTATGAATCTGGGTGTTCCTGTATTGGGTGCATGTATATTTAGGATAGTTAGCTCTTCTTGTTGAATTGATCCCTATACCATTATGTAATGTCCTTCTTTGTCTTTTTTTAATCTTTGTTGGTTTAAAGTCTATTTTATCAGAGACTAGAATTACAACCCCTGCTTTTTTTTTTCCCTTTCCATTTGCTTGATAGATCTTCCTCCATCCTTTATTTTGAGCTTATGTGCATCTTTGCACGTGACATGGGTCTCCTGAATATAGCAGACCAATGGATCTTGACTCTTTATCCAATTTGCCTGTCTGTGTCTTTTAAGTGGGGCATTTAGTCCCTTTACATTTAAGGTTAAGATTGTTGTATTTGAATTTGATCTTGTCATTATGATGTTAGCTGGTTATTATGCCCATTAATCGATGCAGTTTCTTCATAGCATTGATGGTCTTTACCATTTGGCATGTTTTTGCAGTGGCTGGCACTGGTTGTTCATTTCCATGTTTAGTGCTTCCTTCAGGAGCTCTTGCAAGGCAGGCCTGGTGGTGACAAAAATCTCTCACTATTTGCTTGTCTGTAAAGAATTTTATTTCTCCTTCACTTATGAAGCTTAGTTTCATTGGATATGAGACTCTGGATTGAAATTTCTTTTCTTTAAGAATGTTGAATATTGCCCCCCTTCTTTTCTGGCTTGTAGGGTTTCTGCCAAGAGATCTGCTGTCAGTCTGATGGGCTTCCCTTTGTGGGTAACCCACCCTTTCTCTCTGGTTGCCATTAACACTTTTTCCTTCATTTCAACCTTGGTGAATCTGAAAATTACGTGTCTTGGGGTTGCTCTTCTTGATGAGTATCTTTGTGGTGTTCTCTGTATTTCCTGAATTTGAATGTTGGCCTGCCTTGCTAGGTTAACGAAGTTCTCCAGGATAATAACCTCACTTGGTTCCATTCTTCCAGTCACTTTCTGGTACACCAATCAAACCTATATTTGATCTTTTCACAAATCCCATATTTCTTGGAGGCTTTATTAATTTCTTTTCACCGTTTTTTCTCTAAATTTGTCTTCTCACTTTATTTCATTAATTTGATCTTCAGTCACTGATATCCTTTCTTCCACTTGATTGAATTGGCTATTGAAGCTTGTGCATGCATCACGAATTTCTTGTGCCTTTGTTTACAACTCCATCAGGTCCTTTAAGGTCTTCTCTACACTGCTTATTCTAGTTATTCTAGTTAACCATTTGTCTAACCTTTTTTTTTTTTTTTTTTTTTTCTCAAGGTTTTTGGCTTCCTTGTGATGGGTTAGAACATGTTCCTTTAGCTAGGAGAAATTTGTTTTTATTACCAACCTTCTGAAGCCTACTTCTGTCAACTCATCAAACTTATTCTCCATCCAGTTTTGTTCACTTGCTGGCGACGTGCAATCCTTTGGAGGAGAAGAGACACTCTGTTTTTTGGAATTTTCAGCTTTTCTGTTCTGATTTCTCCCCATCTTTGTGGTTTTATCTACCTTTGGTCTTTGATGTTGGTGACCTGCAGATGAGGTTTTTATGTGGATGTCTTTTTTGTTGATGTTGATGCTATTCCTTTCTGTTTGTTGGTTTTCCTTCTAACAGTCAGACTCCTCAGCTGCAGGTCTGTTGGAGTTTGCTGGAGGTCCACTCCAGACCCTGTTTGCCTGGATATCACCAGCAGAGGCTGCAGAGCAGCAAATAATTCTCCTTGATCTTTCCTCTGGAAGCTTCATCCCAGAGGCATATAGTTATCTTAAATCTTATAACTTGCCATATTCTGATTTTTTATTTGCTTTAGATTATATTCTTGGCATTGCTCTTATGAAGTTTTTTTTTTCTCTGTAAGATTCTTCTAAATTCAGGAAAAAATGTACCTTAAAACAAGGCTAGGCTATTCAGTCTCCAGATTGCAATGATGCATCTGATTATTTGATTATTGGAATTCTGTATAATGTTAACCCTTTTTAAAAAACAAAACAAAATGTAAATTAAAATATACAGAACAAATGTATGTGTGAATATTTCATATAAGATATAATAGATTCGAGAATAATGAATTCTGAGTGAATAAAATCATCATCCTGAAAATAATTTATAGGGAACTCGCACAAAATTAACACACTTTTCTTATCATAAAGCTACTCCTATAACTATAAGGTACAAATACATTAATAATGAGAGGACAAGGACCAAGACTGTTTTATTTTAAAAAATAAATTACTTCTATTCATCTTAGGAACCTTACTTAATTGGGATCCCTTGCCAACACCCTCCAGTAATAGAATACTGCATGTACACTTCTATTCATTCTTAACTAAACAAATTAAAAACTGACTTTGTTTTCCTGGCAGGGGTAGTTTTCCTATTTAAATTACAACATAACTTTTAATAATAGAGTTGCTTAATTTTGGGATTTCTCATTTTTTTTTCACTTAGGATGTATTAGTATGCTTTTGTCAACTTGTACAAAACTTTAGCTGCTTTGCATTTTTCATTCCTACATTCCTTCTTTTAAAAAAGTATTTATTTTGTGGGGACAATTGGTATTAGGCGGCAAAGCTTATGATATTTGCTGATGAGAATTTCAGGGTCCACTAAGGATTGGAGTCTTGATAGAAATGAGTGCTAGGGTTAACATATGAAGAGAAAGTGCTGAATCTTTCCAAATTAGGTTTACTCACAAGAAACTTATGTGTATCTACATGTCTTGTTTTAAATTTACTAAAATAAATGTAAAAATCCGTGAAATAAATATTTGAAATGCAATATATTGGAAATTTTCTATACAAATCTTTATTTGAAAAGCACTAAAAAAAAAAAAAAAAAAAAAAAAAGGAAAACCCAAGCAGTTTGTGTAGATATTTGGTATTTGCATGCCCAGTTTTTCCACTCTTCAGGAGTTATGGTGCACAGGTGCAAATTTGCAGATGAATTTTATTTTTGGGCTGATTGATAATATCTGACTTATCAAACATCAAGGATTGAGTCTTCACCATATAATATTACCACAGCTTGACCCTGTTCCTACATGTAGCAGACATATGATAAAATTGTTGAATGATTTCTTGATTTGAAATTCCTTATAATCTACACTCAAGAACAAAGATTTTTGACTTCGACTACATGAACCTATATCCATACCTATAGTTCAAGAGGTTTGTGAAATCCTTGAAATGTAAGCAAACATTTGTATGTGCTTATAAGTATTTTCCAGGGGAGAAGGGGCAGAAGGGTATTTGGGGCACTGAAGATGGTTGTTTAGAATGTGGGAAAAATATTAGAAATTCTTTGTATATTTATTTGTTTAATCTTGGAGGTATATTTATTTATTTATTATAAAATTATTTAATTATAGCAGTTTGGGAGAACTCTTGAAGCAATTTTGCAGTCTAAATTAAGCGTATTCCAAGCATTGGCAAAGCTGTATAAGTAAGCGTGTGATTAAGTACCTCTGATGAGATATACCTAATGTAAATGATGAGTTAATGGGTGCAGCACACCAACATGGAACATGTATACATATGTAACAATCCTGCACATTGTGCACATGTACCCTAGAACTTAAAGTATAATAATAAACAAAAGTACCTCTGATGAATAAGATTTATTTATGCCATTCCATACATTTGAATAAAAATGAATAAAAACCCTTAAAATAATATCTATACTTTCTACATATCTGGGCACATGATAATTTTGAAAATAAAATGCTTGGAACTAGGAATAAGACATTTAATGATATTTTAGCATCATGCTGATATGTAAAAAGGGACCACACTGCATTTGCCTAATATTAATGAGCAGCAGGGCGTACAGTTGGTTATTATAAGGAAAATCAGGTCTATTTCAATTGTATAAAAAATATATCTCACAAATCAGTCCAATCAGCTCTTTATGGGGTTTGGTAGATTCCTCCTTGTTGGATTACCATAATTCACTAGTAAATATAACTGAGATTTTTCCTTCTTTTAGTAACTATAGGTCCTGTCTTCTATATCATGTCATATGGCCTATGATCCAGCACCTAACAAATCCTTGTGAAGATCTCTGTAATCTGAGGTGCTTAGTGACCTATTCTCTCTTCATTAGCTTTTCTTGTCAGGACTTATATAATCATCTTTGGTTTCTTCCAGCATAATTCTGGTTTCCCTGTATTTGTTTCCTAAATAATTATAGAAACACAAAAAGAAAAATAATAGGAAATATAATTATTCAAGATATAAATTAAGTTTAGCCATTAATTGCTAAGGTCTTTCTACTCACTAATGTAGAGAATTCCTATCTCTTAAAACAAAGCTTCAAAACATATTTTTACATTTGTATCATCTGAATATCTGCAAGTCATACTAGTTAAACTGCAAGGAATGCATTACAGTACTTCCCATCCATATTGAAGTCTTCTACCTTTTCAGTCCTTGGAAACACAGCCTGGAACTTAGATTAAGGGGATATTGATCCTCCAAACCTTTAAAAAGTAGGTTTGAAATAGCCTTAATGAAACCATGAATTTTATACTTTAAGCCTTTAATCAATTTTACTATCTCTAATTTAATTATTGTATAGAAGTTATTATTTTTTTTTGTTGAACACCTCCCTTGCTGGTTACTGTAGAGGGTGCTTTATATGTTTTACATAAAAATCTTAACAAGGAAGTAATCCCTATAAATAAGTTTTTCTTCATTAGGAAAAAAAAAAAAAAAAAAAAAAAAAAACCCTGAGGCTCAGACAGATTAAATAACTTGCTCAAGGTCAAACCACTTGTCTATAAACTGGCATAGGATCTAAAACTAAAGTCCTTCATTCTTAGTCTTTGTTCAAGGAAGTAGATCTCAAACTTATATATGTACAAACCCTCACCAAAGGGAAATTTCTCTCATGTGTCCCAATGCTAAGGTAAAGTCTCTTAATTATAGTATAACTTAAAAGGGTACAAAACTTAACAATAGGTATACATTCTTTATGTTTGTAGTCGTTGTTGGTGGTTTCTTATTTTGTTTTTTGTCAGAGACAGCATCTTGCTATGTTGTCCAGGCTTATCTTAAACTCCTGGCCTCAGGTGATCCTCCTGCCTCAGTCTCCCAAAGCATTGGGATTACACGCATGAGCCGCTGTGCCGAGCCACACGTTTATAGTTCTTTTTTTTTTTTTTTTTTT
>NC_045438.1:109145970-109310057 GCF_002776525.5 Piliocolobus tephrosceles
CAAGAGATCTGCTGTCAGTCTGATGGGCTTCCCTTTGTGGGTAACCCGACCTTTCTCTCTGGCTGCCCTTAAGATTTTTTCCTTCATTTCAACTTTGGTGAATCTGGCAATTATGTGTCTTGGAGTTGCTCTTCTGGAGGAGTATCTTTGTGGCGTTCTCTGTATTTCCTGAATTTGAATGTTGGCCTGGCCTGCTAGGTTGGGGAAGTTCTCCTGGATGATATCCTGTAGAGTGTTTTCCAATTTGGTTCCATTTTCCCCCTCACTTTCAGGCACCCCAATCAGACGTAGATTTGGTCTTTTTACATAATCCCATACTTCTTGCAGGCTTTGTTCATTTCTTTTTCTTCTTTTTTCTTTTGGTTTCTCTTCTCGCTTCATTTCATTCATTTGATCCTCAATCGCTGATACTCTTTCTTCCAGTTGATCGAGTCGGTTACTGAAGCTTGTGCATTTGTCACGTATTTCTCGTGACATGGTTTTCATCTCTGTCATTTCGTTTATGACCTTCTCTGCATTAATTAGTCTAGCTGTCAATTCTTCCACTTTTTTTTCAAGATTTTTAGTTTCTTTGCGCTGGGTACGTAATTCCTCCTTTAGCTCTGAGAGGTTTGATGGACTGAAGCCTTCTTCTCTCATCTCATCAAAATCATTCTCTGACCAGCTTTGATCCGTTGCTGGCGATGGGCTGTGCTCCTTTGCAGGAGGAGATGCGCTCTTATTTTTTGAATTTCCAGCTTTTCTGCCCTGCTTTTTCCCCATCTTTGTGGTTTTATCTGTCTCTGGTCTTTGATGATGGTGACGTACTGATGGGGTTTTGGTATAGGTGTCCTTCCTGTTTGATAGTTTTCCTTCTGACAGTCAGGACCCTCAGCTATAGGTCTGTTGGAGATTGCTTGAGGTCCACTCCAGACCCTGTTTGCCTGGGTATCAGCAGCAGAGGTTGCAGAAGATAGAATATTGCTGAACAGCGAGTGCACCTGTCTGATTCTTGCTTTGGAAGCTTCCTCTCAGGGGTGTACTCCACCCTGTGAGGTGTGGGGTGTCAGACTGCCCCTAGTGGGGGATGTCTCCCAGTTAGGCTACTCAGGGGTCAGTGACCCACTTGAGCAGGCAGACTGCCCCTTCTCAGATCTCAACCTCCGTGTTGGGAGATCCCCTGCTCTCTTCAAAGCTGTCAGACAGAGTCGTTCGCGTTTCACAGGCTTCTACTCCTTTAGCTGAGCCCTGTCCCCAGAGGCGCAGTCTACAGAGACAGGCAGGTTTCCTTGAGCTGCTGTGAGCTCCACCCAGTTCCAGCTTCCCAGCAGCTTTAGTTACCTACTTAAGCCTCAGCGATGGCGGGCGCCCCTCCCCCAGCCTCGCTACTGCCTTGCGGTTAGATTGCGGCAGACTGCTTTGTTAGCAAGGAGAGAGGCTCCGTGGGCGTGGGACCCTCCCGGCCAGGTGTGGGATACAATCTCCGGTGTGCCGGTGTTACAGCGCAGTATTGGGGTGGGAGTTACCCGATTTTCCAGGTGTTGTGTGTCTCAGTTCCCCTGGCTAGGAAAAGGGACTCCCTTCCCCCTCGCGCTTCCCAGGTGAGGCGATGCCTCGCCCTGCTTCAGCTCTTGCTGGTCGGGCTGCAGCAGCTGACCAGCACCGATTGTCCGGCACTCCCGAGTGAGATGACCCCAGTACCTCAGTTGAAAATGCAGAAATCGCCGGTCTTCTGTGTCGCTCGCGCTGGGAGTTGGAGACTGAAGCTGCTCCTATTCGGCCATCTTGCTCCGCCCTCCTATAGTTCTAATACAGGGAGGAAACAAATTATTTACAAAGATATACAAACAATATAACAAACTAAGTAAAACTACTTAAAACTAACAATATGCATATTTTAAAATGTCTTATTGAAGGACAACAGACATACAATAACATATATAAATCATGTGTAAAGTTATATAAATTTTATATACACAAATTTCTATTTATAGTCACCTGAGTAATAACCTCATGTGTCACTATTCAAAATATTTACAGGTATACCTTGTTTTATTCTGCTTCACTTTACTGCACTTAGCGGATATAAAATTCTTTATGAACTGAAAGTTTGTGGCAACCCTGCATCAAGCAAATCTATTGGTCCCATTTTTCTGAGACCATGTGTTTACTTTGTCTCTATGTTACATTTTAGTAATTCTTACAATATTTAAAACTTTTTCATTATTATAATATCTCTTATAGTGATCTGTGATCAGTGATTTTCGATGTTACTATTGTAATTGTTTTGAGGTGCTACAAGCATGCACATGTAAGATGACAAACTTAAGAAATACTGTGTGTATTCTGACTGCTCGACTGTCTGGTCATTTTCCCATCTCTCTCCTTCTTCTCAGAGCCTTTCTATTCCCTGAGACACAATGTTAAAATTAGGCCACCTAAAAATCTTACAATGATCTCTAAGTGCTCAAGCAAAATGAAGAGTTGCATGCCTCTCACTTTAAATCAAAGGCTAGAAATGATTAAGCTTAGTGAGGAAGACATGTTGAAAACTGAGAAAGGTTGAAATCTAGGCCCTGTGTCAAAAAGTTAGTCAAGTTATACATTCAAGGGGAAATTTCTTAAAGGAAATTAAAAGTGCTACTCCAGTGAACACACAGATAAGAAAGCAAAACAGCCTCATTGCTGATTTGGAGAAAGTTTGAGTAGTTTGGGTAGATGATCAAACCAGAGACAACATTTCCTTAAGCCAAAGCCTAATTTAGAGCAAGGTTGTAACTCTCTTTAATTCTATGAAGGCTAGTAGAAGTGAGGAAGCTGCAGAAGAAAAGTTTGAAGCTAGCAGAGGTTGGTTCATGCAGTTTAAGGAAAGAAGCCATCTCCATAACGTAAAAGTGCAAAGTGAAGCAGCAGCAAGTGCTAATGTAGGAGGAACTGCAACAAGTTATCCAGAAGATCTAGCTAAAATCATTGATGAACAGATTTTCAAGGTGAACAAAACAGTCTTCTATTGGAAAAAGATGCCATCCAGTACTTTTAAAACTAGAGAGGAGAAGTCAATGCCTGGCTTCAAAGCTTCAAAAGACAGGCTGAATCTTTTTAGGGGCTAGATGGTGACTAAGCTGAAGCCAATGTTCATTTACCATTCCAAAAATTGCAGGGTCCTTAATAATTACAAGTCTACTCTACCTGCACCCTATAAATGGAGCAATAAAGTCTTGATGACAGCACTTCTGTTTAAAGCATAGTTTACTAAATATTTTAAGCCCACTGTTGAGACCCATTACTCAGAAAAAAAATCATTTTACAATATTACTGCTCTTTGACAATGCACCTGGTACTCTAAGGGCTTTAATTTGGATGTACAAAAAGATTAATGTTGTTTTTATGTCTGCTGACAAAACATCCATTCTGTAGCCCATGAATCAAAACGTGATTTTGACTTTCAAGTCTCATTATTTAAGAAATACATTTCATAAGGCTATAAGTTGCCATAGATGGTGATTCCTCTGATGGATCTGGGAAAAGTCAATTGAAACCTTCTGGAAAGTACTCACCATTCTACATGCCATTAAGAATATTAGTGATTCATGAGAGGAGATCAAAATGCCCACAAGCACAAGAGTTTGGAATGAGTTAATTCTAACCTTTACAGATGACTTTGAGGAGTTCAAGACTTCGATGGTGGATATCACTGCAAATGTGGTAGAAATAGCAAGAGAAGCAGAGTGAGAAGTGGAGCATGAAGATATGACTGAATTGCTGCAATCTCATTATCAAACTTGAATGAATGAACACTTGCTTCTTATGGATAAGCAAAAAAGTGGTTTATTGAGATGGAATTTATTCCAGGTGAAGATGTGTGAACTTGTTGAAATGAAAGCAAAGGATTTAGAATATTCCATTAACTTAGTTCATAAAGCAGCAACAGGGTTTGAGAGGATTGACTCCAATTTTGAAACAAATTCTTCTCTGGGTAAAATAGCTTCACATGCTACAGAGAAATCTTTTCTGAAAGGAAGAGTCAATAGATGCCATAAACCTCAGTGTATTATTTTCAGAAATTACTACAGATGCTCTAACCTTCAGTGACCACCACCCTTATGAGTCAGCAGCCATAAACACTGAGACAAGACTTTCCATGGGTAAAAAGATTACAACTGGCTGAAGGCTCAGATGATTGCTAGTATTTTAAAATTAGAATATGTACGTTTTAGATATAATGTTATTGCACACTTACTTGACTAAACTTTTATATGCATTTAGAAAGCAAACAATTTGTGTGATTTGCTTTATTTGTTTAATTGTGGTTGTCTGGAATTGAGCCTGCAATATCTCTGAGGCATGGCTATATAAAACCCCAGATGACTCCCTCATTCCCTCTGTCAGTCAGCACAGTCCACCATCCACCTCCTTGCCACAGATGTAACCACTAGTTTTGTTACTGAAAATGGGTCAAAATCCAAACCCCAAAAGAGGGTTCCTGGATCTCACACAAGAAAGAGTTTGAAGTGAATCCATACAGTAAAGTAAAAGCAAGTTTACTAAGAAAGTAAAGGAATAGGCCGGGCATGGTGGCTCATGCCTATAATCCTAGCACTTTAGGAGGCAGAGGTGGGTGGTTTGCCTGAGCTCAGGAGTTCGAGATTAGCCTAGGAAACACAGTGAAACCCCATCTCTACTGAAATACAAAAGAAAATAGCCGGGCATGGCAGCATGTGCCTGTAGACCCCGCTACTCGGGACGCTGAGGCAGGAGAGTTGCTTGAACTTGGGAGGTGGAGGTTGCAGTGAGCTGAGATGGCACCACTGCACCTCAGCCTGGGCAACAGAGTGAGATTTCATCTCAGGAAAAAAAAAATGATCGGGCACAGTGGCTCACGCCTGTAATGCTAGCATTTTGGGAGGCTGAGGTGGGTGGATCACAAGGTCAAGAGATCGAGACCATCCTGGCCAACATGGTGAAACCCCATCTCTACTAAAAACACAAAAAATTAGCTGGGTGTGGTGGCTGAGACTGTAATCCCAGCTATGCAGCAGGCTGAGACAAGAAAATCGCTTGTACCCGGGAGGCGGAGGTTGCAGTGAGCCGACCGAGATCACGGGCCATTGCACTCCAGCCTGGGCGACAGAGCGAGACTCCCTCTCATAAAAAAAAAAATAATAATAATAAAGAAAAGTAAAGGAGTAAAAGAATGGCTACTTCATAATCAGAGCAGCAGCCTAGGCTGCTGGACTAAAGATACTTAAAGTTGTTTCTTGATTATATGCTAAATAAGGGATACATTGTTCATGAGTTTTCTGGGAAAGACTGGACAATTCCTGTAACTGAGGTTTTCTCCCCTTGACCATATAAGGTAACTTCCTGACATTGTCTTGGTAATTGTGAACTGTCATGGCACTGGTGGGAGTGTCTTTTAGCATGCTAATGCATTATAATTAGCTTGTAATGAGCAGTGAGGACAAACAGAGGTTACTTTTATTGCCATATTGGTTTTGGTGGGATTTGGCTGGCTTCTTTACCGCATGCTGTTCGATCAGCAAGGTCTCTATGATCCGTATCCTGTGCTGACCTCCTATCTCAGCTTGTGATTAAGAGTGCCTTAACCTCCTGGGAATGAAACCTAGTAGATCTCAACCTTATTTTACCCAGCATGTATTCAAGATAGAGTCACTCTGGTTTCAACACCTCTGACAGTTGGAGGTTAATTTTGCTTCTTCCACAAATTCATATAAATAAAACAGTTCATGCTTTTGTGTCTTCTTTATTTCCTTCTGTATATATTCTTTGAGATTCTCCCAAACAATATTTTGGTAATATAACAAATAATTGGGTTTTGTTAAGATGCATTTGTTTGCTGGAAAGATGAGCACAAGACTGATGGTCAAGGCCAATGGTTTGTGCATTTGTCATTCCTAGATTAACATTTGCCTTGTGATTGTGCAATTCTTCCACCATTTTTTGTCTAATTTTTTTAGATTATAATTATCACAAAAGTACAAAATTAAAAATTTTCTAATGATTATAAATCATCTGTGGATATGTGAAATCTGAAAACCCCAGTTTGGAATATACTGATTTAAAAGAAGAAATCGTCTAATACCTAATTAAATTAACCTTGACGGCATATGAGTAAAAGCCCTGCTAAGGGCCTTTCATTGAGAAACTTTTTCAGAAGAAGGGAAGAAATACCACTTTGTAACTTGTCTGAGGACTGGTGCTGATTCCAGAACACATTTTATTTTAGCTAATGGGTTGTTTTCTTTTAGCTTACTTGGACAAAATTTGAACTTACATCATTAATGCTGACAATACTTGCAGGTTCTTCAGAAACTGCATCTGTGTTCAGCACTACATTTCAGAGAAAGTACAATGGGGACACTGCAAATAAGTAGAACAATACCCATAATGTCAGGATAATGTTCTTCTTTTGTAACTGAGTGAATTGATAAAAAAGGATTGACACTAGACTAGCTTTGCTCTCAGGAGGGCCGTTAGGAAGGCTATGTAATGAAATTGAGGACAATAAAAGGACCCTGTCATGCCATTTGTAAAATTCTTTATAGCAGCACTTGAAATTAAATGTATTCTTTATAGCTATGCTTAGATTGTAGTTTTATTCAAGTACTTATTTTGAGATCTTTGGGGAAGAGTGTTCTTACAGGCATAGAGAAAGTTGTAAAAGTGAGGTAAAAGTAGAAATAAATAAATGGTAGCACTTAAATTGTATTTCTCCAGTTTAAGATGCTCCAATAGAGACAATATAAACCAATAATTAATAGTTTGTCAGTTAGAAAACTATTTCCTTTATGTGTAGAGTCAAACTCTCCTTTCATCTCAGAAGGAAAACAAAGATGAGCATGCTCAAATTCTGACTATTGAAGGAAACCACCTGCATGTAAAATCTATTTCAGTGGTTTTCAACTCTGGTCACAAGAATTTTATTACTTACTGAAAAATTATAATACAGTATGAATCATAACAAACAGGTAAGGTAGTTTTTATTATTTTAATCCAAATGGCCATGCAATAAAAGTTCTAAATTCTGCTTTGGGGTGGACTCCGGTTTCTTTTTGGATAAACATTTATGGTGTCTCGGGAATCTCTCTCATCACACCTCCTCTTATTTTATAGTTTCCTAAGCTTTGGGAAATACCTAAGTCAAATATAATCGACCTACCAGTGAACCCACCATACAAACAAACTGACCAACAACCAAACATAATTTGATACTGAACTCTTTCTCCATGAAGAGTAAAAAATACATTTCTTTTATAAATCTGAAGGAGTTATAGATTTCTTATCTCATAAAAGTAAATGATGTAATATGAAATAATATAAAAGAAGGGAATATTATAGAAAAAAATTAACTTCAAATAAAAAAATGAATATTACCCTAAAATATTTGGTCAATAGTACCAGGAAGGATCAAACTTTTTGTTACTCATATGTATGTATGTACTAATACATATGATCAGCTGTAATGGATCACATGCTCTAACTTTTTGGTTTGTTCTTTGTAGTAGTCAGTAATATTGTCTAAAAAATATTTGCCATTCTGGTTTCTGAGATCAGTGAAATGGCACTCTCCAGCCCATTGAAATTAATTGTGGCCATGTGACTTGCTTTGGTCAATGAAGTATAAGAAGTTATATGGGTCACTTCTCTTTCTCTCTCTTTCTCTTTCATCTCTTTCTCTTTCTCTCTCTCTCTCTCTTTCTTCTTTTTAGAAACAGGGTCTTACTCTGTTGTAAGACTGGAGTGTAGTGGTGTGATCATAGCCCACTGAAACCTAGAACTCCTGGACTTAAGCAATCTTTCTGCTTCAGCCTCCCGAGTAGCTGGGACTATGGGCATGCACCACCATGCCCATCTAATTTATTCTTCTTTTTATTTTTTATAGAAACAGTCTGGCTATGTTGCCCAGGCTGGTCTTAAACTCCTGGCCTCAAGTGATTCTTTCACCTTGGCCTCTGAAAGTGCTGAGATTACAGGTGTGATCCACCATGCCTGGCCCATATGGGTCAATTCTAGAAGAAAGTTTTAAGAGCTGGTGTGTTACTTGCTTCTGCCTTTCTTCCTGGTGTGTTGACTCCAGGCAATGGTTGGCTGTATTAGCCTGGTTCCCAGGGTGAGGGGTACATGGTGCAGAGCCACAGCTATCTCAAGATGGATAAGGAGGGAGAATGAGAAACACATTTTTGTTTAAAGCTACTGAGAGGGGGTGTTGTGTTACTAAGCCCTTATTGATGGAGTCCCATATCATGTACTGTCTATGGAAGAATACACATAGACAGACAACTTACATCCATTCATGTGCTCAGAGTCTAAAAGAGGACAGAAATAGAAAAAAAAGGCAAAAGAACAAGGGAAAGGTGGAGGTGAGTTATGGTTATGTAAAGGGAGGAGAAAGAAGAACATTTAGAGGGAAGAGAAAAACTAGAATATATTTTGATTATTTTACATTCAAATAATTTTTCTCTAGGGTATTTGTTTTTTACTTGTAAAGAGTACATTATAAAAAATAACTTAGAAAAGCATAAAACTTTAACTGTATTTCCCTGTTAATTTTGTACACACGTTGGATGACTGGAGAGTAAAAGAACCTATAAAATGTTATGTTCCAGCATGAAATAACTGATTGTGGTCTTCATTGCTTCTGTGGGAAATTCAGAGACCACTGATTCTAACTCTTTGGCAAGTGTAGCTAATGCAAATTGAGGTGAAACATACCAAGTCTGTTTGCATGATGACAACTACTACAACACATGTTGAAAAGTGGGAAATATAGAGACTTAAACACTTTGTCTGAATATCAGTCAGCTGCATGGACTCAATATTTGTTTTGCCTTTAAGACACTGCTAAGAAGAACATTCTTATTCTAAATAACTTAATTTATCTGCTACCAAAATTACCCATTCAATACCAACAGAAAAGATTGTACACATTAACTATACTGCAAACAAACAAAAGGAATCAAAACAAAAAGACAGATGCACTCACATTCTTTCATTAGATTATAAAGCTAATTCAATTCAAGAATGATTCAGTATTTGCCACATGCTTTGTTTAGGAACTGTGATATCTTGCTCATATCATCCAACAAAGGAAAACAAGAACAGTTAACTCTCAAAATGCTTATGGATTGCTGAGATTGTTTTCTAAGTGCTTTAACAGAAGAAGTTATCTAAGCTTCTCAACCACACTATTAGGTAAGTACTACCATAATCTCATTTTATAGATGAGGAAACTAGGGCAAAGTGAGATTAAGTAACTTGCCTGAAGTCCCCTGGTTAGTGAGGCAGAGAAGCCAAGAATCAAGCCCTGGATTCATAACTCCTCTGCTCTGCTGATCTTGGAGAGTGGACAGCCAATGAGCGAGACCCAGGCATGAAGTCAGTCTGATTTTTCATAATGATGATTGGCTCTTATTTTGTATTTATAATGTATCTTCTCACCCTCTGTGGTTAAACAATTTTTATTTTTCCATTTTTGTTTTAGACTTTATTAAAATACAGAATTTTTAAATATTTATGAGCTTTAGTATAATATATAACTTTATTTTTATCTATTTTCTTTTTCCATTAAGTACTTTTTATATATCGATGCAACTTTTAATAATTATACATTTTTAATGGCTGTCTAATATTTCATAGAGTTGATATACCATAATTTATTTAATTATTTGTTCATTTTGGCCATTTGTATTGCTCTCATTCATTTTATTTCATAAATAACACTGCAGTAGATTTTCATGAAATATTTTCTTAAGACAGATTGTCATGTATCTATTTGTAATATATAACTTTTCTTTTGCCAAATTGTGTTCTAATTTAACCTGTCATTGGTATATATGTGTAATAATTTTACCATAACTTTGCCAGTATTTGGAATAATCATTTTTTAGATTTTTGTTAGTTTAGAAGGTATAAAATAGTATCTGCTATTTAATTGGTTTCTTTGATGTCATAAATTGATCATTAACTGTCATAATTGATGCCCTATGCTCTAATGTGCTAAAAACACATGCATCTTTATTTCCTGTGGTGACCTGATTTTTCTCATGTGCCAGTTCATATAGCGTCTCTTCCTTATATTTTACTAAGGTTTATAAGTATTTAAAATATTAATTCTATTCAAAATTAAATTCTCTATTAGCGCTGACTTTGCTTTTTAAGATTATTCAGGCCGTTTTAGATAAATGCTTAGTGTCTTACAGTTTCATCCCGACCACTTCCCTCTTTGCATGTTGGAATGTAGAAATCTAAGAGGGGTTGTTTTATCCATAAGGAGGAAAGGCAGAGGGAAGCTTCAGATTATTACCTGCCCCTTCGACACTCACTAACTGCTGCTGGAGTGGCTAATTTTGTTCTGCTTTTTGTGCTAGTGAAAACTGAGGTATGACTGATGCTACTGATGACTTCTGGCTTTGGGGAGTGACTACTGAATGCCCTACAAAAGTGTATACCCTGAATAGTAAATCCCACACACAGAAGTCACTTTGTTATGCCACGATCTCTCTCCTTGCTCTCCTTGAAGTGCTCCTGCAGTGCTCACAATCTCTCACCAATGGGTTTGGAAACTCATAGGTCTCCTGCACATACTGCATAGGTAACAAGGAGCCTGGAGGGCTGCTTCCAGGTCATTTGTCTGTACATCTTCCAGAACTAGAGCAGCAGTACTATCCTGTAGTAGGTTAATACTAATTATGCGAGGGAATTTTCCCAGGAGATTTAAGCTGCCCAAATATGCCAGGGACAGAATTCTAGCAGCATCTACCATCTTGCCAATGGTCTTGAGCTTTCTAAACCTAGTTTAATATGGTTTTCTGGACATTCCTCTTTGGAGTTCTGCTAGCAAAGGATGAAAACAGGAACAAATACTATACCCACTCGTGCCTCCTCCTGTCTTTCTTTTAAAGTGAAATATGCCAGGTAACAAGAGACAGGATTTTACTGTTCAGTTCATATCTGATCTGTTACATCCTGTTTTTCCTAATGTGTTGTTTATCTTGCCTTCTTCTATAAAGTCCATTATGACCAGAACACAGTGAAGGGAGGGATAGCTTGTTAAATGAGAGACAAAAATTTAGAACTATTCTTTAAACTTTTAAATTGAAGTGTAACATACATACTGTAAATGGCGATAATACCTGTATAACTACCACCTAGGTTAAGATGTAAAATACTAATAACATCCCAGATATTTCACTCAGACTCCCTCCCAGACACTACCTATTCCATGGCTCAGAGAATGTGACTAGAGTATGATTTTGTTTTTCTTTCTTCCCCTGCTTTTTTTTCTTCTTATTTTTCCCTGCTTGGAAGTATGGACAGTTTCTTGAAACTTTGACCTAATGGCTCCCATCAGTTTTGAAAAACTCATGGCTAGTTTTCTTTATTCTTTCTGTCTCTGAAGTTTCTGGGGCCCCCAAAACTCTCCATTCATTATGTATCTTTTATGTATTTTCCATTTTATAGCCATATTAGTCATAGTTTCTGCTATGTCTCATTTGATTTTAAATTCATCTATTAAATGCTTAGTTATTGTGTTTTAAATTTCTATAATGTTAATTAAATTTTTCTCCATATATTCTAATTCTATGCTAAATTCTTCACTTTTCATATATACTCAAATATATTAAGCATAGTTGTTTAAAGTTAGTGTCTAATAATTGCAATATGTGAACTACTGTTGGGACTGTCACTGTGCCATTTTTTCTTTTGTTTTTAAGTTATTTGGTTCTGTATCTTGGCATGTCTGGTAATACCTTATTCAATTCAAGAATTACGTATGTTACATTGTATAAGCACGGACTGATTTTTTTTTCCTCTGGCTAGAATTTGTACATATCAATCAGACCTACCTTATGATCATATTCTATAGTCTTCTCATCTTCTCAGTGGTCATTGAATGTTACTGTTCTATGGGTATTTGAAAAAAATGATGTATTCCCTATTTTCTGCTGCGCTGCCAAAACTTATATACATTGGATTAATCTTATTAATTATATTATTCATCTTCTATATTTATTTTTTCTCTAATTTCATATGTAATATAATGAAGAGTGAATTAAAATCTTACTACTATAGTCTCTCTTTCATTTCTTTCATTAATAGGTCAAATTCATTTATATTTAATGCTATGACAGATATGTTGAGTTTTAATTTTGTCATATGTGATATTTTCTCTTTAGATGGCTTGTAAATTTTTTTTTCTTCGTAGTTGGTTTTTATTTATTGTTTGTTTTTGTGATTTTTTTTTTCTTCAGCTTTTACTTTAAGTTCCAGGGTACAAGATGCGCAGGTTTATTACATAGGTAAATGTGTGCCATGTTTGCTGCACAGATCAACCCATCACCCAGGTATTAAGCCCAGCATCCATTAGCTATTCTTCCTGATGCTCTTCCTCCCCGAGCCCTCCACTCCACAATAGCCCCCAGTGTGTTATTCCCCTTCATGAGTCCATATGTTCTCGTGATTCTTGTTATAGTTAGAAAGTTTTCTATTTTTCTCTACCTCTCTTCTCTTCGTCCTGATTCAATTTTAATCAATAGTATGCATTTCCTTAAATATGCTTTTTCTCTTAAATATGCTAATACTCTTATTCCTTGATTGATTTATTAATTTGCTAAAACTCTTGTTGCTTGTTTATTTTTAATGATATTTTGTTGTCTCTAGTTCTGGAATGCAAACTGCAACCTTATTCTGCCCCAACTTTTTCCCTTCTTCTTCTAAAGTGTTAAAAACCATATTATTTCTATATAAAAAATTACATTATAATTTGTCACCACCTTTGTCCTACCCTTTTTTGGTCTTCTGCACTTAAATATTTTAAAGCCTTATTCCTAGTCTTTTTTTGAATTTCTCTAGTCATATTTAATTGGCTAATATTAGATATTTAGTAATTTTTTCAGGAAAATCTCATGAGTGAAATATTACCAGAGTTAGTGTGTATTCAAAACTGTTTCGTTGTAGTGTTTATAACAGAGGTAAAATTTGGCTGGATATAAACATCAAACTTTACAACTTGGGTACCTTGTAAATGTTGCTCAACCACCTTCTAATACTGAATGTTGCTATGTAGAAATCTGAAGCCAAGGTGACTTTCCCCTTCATTCCTAGGGTGATTTGGTAATATGTCTTCAAGAAAAACACACTGTTTATAGGGAATAGAACAATAACTGCACAGGACACTAAAAAAACAGGTGTAACCCAAGTTTTTCTTTTTTAAATCGGAATGCATGAATACCTAACTTGATAGTGGCTTTCATGTATGTATAGCTGATTTTACTTTCCTCAGGGAATTTAAATTATGTGAATGTTGGTGTTTGTTTGACAGTATATATTTACTTCAGAAATTTTAAAAAATTCCATTAAAAATTTCCTCTCATTGTCCTTTATTATCTTTTCTAGTGTTTAGTCTCTTTTTACTCCTTCCAGTGTTGTTATTTCTCTTGTGTGTTTGTGTGTTTTTTGGTCTATTTGTGTGTGTGTGTGTGTGTGTGTGAGAGAGTGTGAGTTCTGCTAACTCACATTTCATATCCACTTGTCTTCCACTTCTGTGCTAAATTATTTTTTGTTAACATGCAAAGAATTGTCTTTATACTAGTCAAAAACAGAACCTACATTGAGACACATTTTTAAAATAAATATCACACCAACTATTGGAGATATGCAAAAAATTCACAAAAGCGTAGTCATACGAACAGTAGTCATATATCCATACATAAAAATCTGCTTCCTACTGACAGGAATATGTTTCATTTTCAAGTTTCTAGGTATAACTTACTGAAATTTACCACATATGAGATGATGAAGAAAAATTTAATAGAAACAAAATACAAAATGGTCCAAATATCTTTTTGTTGACCACAATGTAACAAACCAGAAATTAATAACTAAAATAAACACAGAGTCTTGGAAATTAAAAAATAAAGCTCTATCCTAAATAACTCTTGGGTATAATAAAAAACTAAATTGCAATTATAAAACAGAGAATAATAATAATTAGTACATTCTTTATAAAAATGTATGAGATATGATCAAAACTACTCAAATGAAATCTACAGTTTTATAAGCTGCTATTAAACAGGAAAAATGAAAAGAAAGCAAGAGAAATTTTAGCACAAACAGTTAGAAAAAGAATAACAAAATTTAAGGAGAAAATATAAAAGAAACAAATATATTTAAAATCAGAATCAATGTATTGGCATTGTAAAATAAGAGACTTGGCGAAAATCCTGGGTTAATTCTCTCAGATAAAATATAATGTCAAATAAATAGTCCAATTTTTCATAAAGGAGACATAATTTGAAAATTATTCTAGAACATCTGAAAGGTCAAAGTGTTTTCATTTTTGAAAATGTGATTAACTAATTTTTGTTTAACTGTCTTATAATGAGGCCTACACTAAATTTCCTTTTAAAAACAAAATTATTCCCCCAGCATTCCTTGCCCTTTTTAATCTGCTTTCTTTGTTTCTGTAATACTTGTAACACGCTATGGAATTTGTTTGTTTATGATGTTTATGGCTTATTTTCTTTTCCCTAGCCCCAACTAAAATATAAAGTCTATAAGAGTAGAGATTTTGTCTTTGATTATTCACTAGAACTGTTCATGACATATAGTAGGTGCTAAATAAATATTGAATGAATAAACAAAAGTTTGTTATTTCAGCCTTTGTGGCAACAATAATAACAAAATAATATACAAAGAAAAGCATAAAATAAGACCATGTTATTGTCAATTTCCTCACAATTTACAATGAGAAAACAGAGACAAAGAAAGTGATCAACATTTCACTTCTGAGTCTTGTAGATGGGACAAGGACTATAGTTTGTAGTTTTCTGGTCCATTTGTTGTTTCACTATATATGGTCTTTCTTGCCCAAAGCTAAGTAATTGACCTTTAATTTTTTTTCTTTTTTCTTTTTCTTTTTTTCTTCTTTTTTTGAGGCGGAGTCTCGCTCTGTCTCCCAGGCTGAAGTGCAGTGGCGCAATCTTGGCTCACCGCAAGCTCCGCCTCCCGGGTTCACGCCATTCTCCTGCCTCAGCCTCCGGAGTAGCTGGGACTACAGGCGCCTGCCACCTCGCCCGGCTACTTTTTGTATTTTTAGTAGAGATGGGGTTTCACTGTGTTAGCCAGGATGGTCTCGATCTCCTGACCTCGTGATCCGCCCACCTTGGCCTCCCAAAGTGCTGGGATTACAAGCCTGAGCCACCTCGCCCGGCCCCTTTAATTTTAATTTCTCTGGCATATCAGATTTTAAATTTTTCCACACATAAGATAAAAATTCCAAAGCATAGGATAGTGAGTATGTCAGCAACATTTCATAGCTAGTTAGTAGCAGAACTTCTGACCCCTCCCCAGCAGGTGTTACATACTTGCTCCCCACTCTCATTATATGCAAAGGCATAAACCAGAAGAATATCAGCTAACTCTGGTTTATTTGCAGATGTTTCTTCCACCAGAGTATTTTACTGTTTAATTATAAAACTTTCTGAAGGTATTAATCATAAATCTTTTTGCTAACTTTTTATTACTCATCTCTTGCTTGGCTAAAGTTCATCTTGTACTAGTTTTCTCAAGACTCTTGTAAACAACGTGTTCTAATTCTCACTTTTCACAACTGTTTATAGCTGTTCTACTTAAAGGGCAGGTTGGATAATACTTTGTTTTCTTGAACAATCAATGTGTAGCTTCAATGTCTTTCAGTATTGAATGTTCCTGTGAAAGCCTCGTGCCAAATTGATTTTCTTCTTAAGTGATTTGATCTCTTTAAGTATCTGACATACACATTATTTCTTTATCATTAAAATTTGTTACCTTTGTAGCATATGTATTAGTGTTGACCTTTAGGTTAATTTTCCTCTACAGATAATGAGTCATTTCAATATGAAGAACCAAGTCTTTTTTAAAATTTCATAATTTTTTTCTTGAATGTTTTAAAATTTCAGATTGATTGTTTTTATTTTCTTTTCAGTACTCTCTACTTATGTTAGATTGGATTGTCTATATCTGATCTATATTTTTTATGTTCTCTCAATTTTTTCATTCTTTCTCTGACTTCATTTTCATTTTATTTTGTTCTTTATCATTTTTTTTCACAAGTTTCTTACTGGACTCTCATGGGATCTATTCCCCATTATGTTCCTTATAATTTTTCTTCATTTCTGAAGTGATTTTGGTGTTTATTTTTCTGAAATTGTGTCATTTCCTGTTTTATCATCTATTTTTATAGAGATCATCCCCTGGTTCTTCGAGCATCGTTTCTCCAAATTCTTTTATTTCTGCCCTATAATCTTCCTTCATGCTTGATCTTTCATTATGAGGGCTACCGTGTTCACCTGCTTTGTGATGAGATGATTTTTATTTTATTTTTTTGGTGAGTCTTCCTCATTTATAGAAAAGTTTTGTTTCTTTCTCATGTTTTTTCTTCCTGTCACTTTGTATTGATGCTTCCTTATTTCTTTTGTTGTTACTCATATTGGAATGAGTTGGATTTTCTGGGACTAAAATTGAGTATCCCTTATGCAAAATGCTTGGGATTAGAAGTGTTTTGGATTTTAGCTTTCTTTTTGGATTTTGGAATATTTGCAGTTATAACAGTTGAGCTTCACTAATCCAAAAAAATAAAAATTAAAACTGAAATGCTGTAGTAAACATTTTCTTTAAGCATAATGTCAGCTCTCAAAAGTTTTGGATTTTGGAGCACTTCAGATTTCAGATTTTCAGATTAGGGATACTCAGCCTTGCTGGAGTTCACCTCAGCATGTAAGATCAGGCCAGAATAAATTTCCAGCAGTCCATCCTTCCACACTGATGGATGGCTTCCTAGTTAACATGTCTTCTCTGATTCTCCGAGGAGACTCTCAGAGCATCTCAAAGGTCAAAGTGTGTTCATTTTGGAAAATGTAATTAACTGATTTTAGTTTAACTGTCTTATAAAAAGGGCTACACTGAATTTCCTTTTTAAAATAAAATTATTCCCCCAGCATTTCTGGGAACCATAAACATGGTTCTGGATGACTTCTGCCTTCATCCCTGGACTTTCCCAGTTTTTTTCACCAAGGAGATGGGTCCTGTTTTCCACAATGATACACTAATATTTCAAAGGTTTTTCTTGCTGGTGCTTCCTAGATCTTCCACCTCTGCCCTCCTGCTCCTTTCCCTGTCTGCAAACTCTGCTTCTCCCAGTGCTTAGGCAATCCCTGTTCAACACAGCCTGCATAGAGTCCTTCCTTTTTGTAATAAAGTTTCTTGCAGGAGAGCTATCAGACGTTTTTAGGGCATGTACAGGATCTGCTACCACCAGATCACCAGATGCTGAGAGATGAAGCCAGCTGGACTTCTGGGTTGGGTAGGGACTTGGAGAACATTTCTGTCTTACAAGAGATTTGCAAAATGCACCAATAAGCACTCTGTAAAAATGCACCAATCAGCACTTTGTGGCTAACTAGAGGTTTGTAAAATGGACCAATCAGCACACTGTAAAATGGACCAATCAGTGCTCTGTAAAACGGACCAATCAGCACTCTGTAAAATGGACCAATCAATAGGACATGGGCAGGGACAAATAAGGGAATAAAAGCTGGCCACCCCAGCCAGCAGTAGCAACCCTCTTGAGTCACCTTCCACGCTGTGGAAGCTTTGTTCTTTTGCTCTTCACAATAAATCTTGCTGCTGCTCACACTCTGGTCCATGCCATCTTTAAGAGCTGTAACACTCACCGCAAAGGTCCACAGCTCCATTCTTGAAGTCTTGAAGTCAGTGAGACCACCAACCCACTGGAAGGAACCAACTCCAGACAACATCTTGGGGGCTTGTCTGTGATATTGCCAAGCAGTGCATACCATTATATCCCTTTTGCTTGCTATTTTCTCCTACTTTTCCTTAGAATTCAGGGGCTAAACAGCGGGCACCTATCAGCCAGTTAAAAGTGACTAGCGTGGCTGCAGGACTAAAGACATGGGTATCAGACTTTCTGATAAAGAACTCTCTGTCCCCGACTCTTCAGAGTTGGGAGTATTGGTTTGCCTGGAACCAGCTTACACTTTTCCTGTACTTCTGGGCTGAGCTGAGTGTCAACAGAGAGAAAAGCCATTCAGCTCCAAGGTTCTGACAAAAAGTTGGTTGACCTTGTAGCCATGAGCGGAACTCTTAAAGTCACCTCGCCTAAGCAAGACTCACCCATCTATCCTATCTAACTTGACCCTTGCCTCCTGGGTCCTAATGCTTGTCAGACAAATTTCCTTCTGCCTCTCTTCTCTGAGGCTAGTCCCGCTTCTAAAAACCACTCCCTGTCTCTGGTGCTTTTCTAGTTTCTCCCATATGAATGATTTCTAGTATAAATTTTGGGACTCTGTTCCTTTCTTTAGGCACCCAGGCTCACCAATCAGAAAGACATAATTTTTGCCCAAAGCCCCATTG
Source organism: Piliocolobus tephrosceles (assembly GCF_002776525.5). NCBI lineage: Eukaryota > Metazoa > Chordata > Mammalia > Primates > Cercopithecidae > Piliocolobus > Piliocolobus tephrosceles. Next base: position 109,164,382 of record NC_045438.1, read on the forward strand.
GGGGTGATAGGAGACTATCTGGAATTTTAGGATCCTTCCTCAGACTAGCAGGCCTAACAAGGGCTATTTCTGAAGAGGATATTGGGAGCCTCAGAAATGAATGAATAGCCTTCCTATTCATATGATGAGAAGTGGGGACAAAAGATGTCAGTCTTCCAATCCTGGAGATCCCTTCCCTCCCTCAAGGTGTGGCCCTCCACTCCATTTTGGGGGCATATCATCTTTATAGGACAGGGGTAAGGTCCCAACACTAACAGGAGAAAATGCTTAGGACTGTAATGGGTTTTTGAGAATGTGTCGGTAAGGGCCACTAAATTCCACTTTCCTCGGTCCTCCTTGTGGTCTATGAGGAAAACTAGCATTTCTGCTGCTGCTCAGTGAGCACAACTATTCCAGTCAGCAGGGTCTAGGGATCATTGTGGGTTCTTGGGCCAGTGGCGAGGAGACAAACAACCAAAACTGTGAGCAGTTTTGTCTTTCAGATGGGAAACACTCAGGCATCAACAGGCTCACCCTTGAAATGCATCCTAAGCCATTGGGACCAATTTGACCTGCAAACCCTGAAAAAGAGGTGGCTCATTTTTTTTCCTGCACTATGGCCTGGCCCTAATATTCTCTCTCTGATGGGAAAAAATGGCCACCTGAGAGAAGTATAAATTACAATACTATCCTGCAGCTAAACTTCTTCTGTAAGAGGGAAGGCAAATGGAGTGAAATACCTTATGTCCAAGCTTTCTTTTATTGGAGGATAATCCACAACTATGCAGAGTTTGCGATTTATACCCCACAGGAGGACCTCTCAACTTACCACCATATCCTAGCCTCCTTACAGGTCCCCTTCTTATTAATGATAAGGCTCCTCTAATCTCCCACACCCAGAAGGAAATAAGCAAATGTATCTCTAAGGGACCACAAAAACCCCTGGGCTATCGGTTATGTCACCTTCAAGCTGGGGGGGGGGGGGGGGGGAGGGGAAATTTGGTCCAACCCAGGTACATGTCCCCTTCTCCCTCTCTGATTTAAAGGAGATCAAGGCAGACCTGGGGAAGTTTTCAGATGATCCTGATGGTACATAGATGTCCTATAGGGTCTAGGGTAAACCCTCAACCTCACTTAGAGAGATGTCATGATATTGTTAGATCAAACCCTGGCCTTCAATGAAAAGAAGTGGCTTTAGCTACAGTCTGAGAATTGTAAGACAGATGGTCTTACAAATGGAATCCCAAGTGAGCTCAACTATAAGTTCTAAAGAGGACACCTGGACCAACCCACTGACCCTTTGGTTGGCCTACAGCATTCTCCTCTGGAAGACACTACCACTGCAGGGCCCCTTCTTCACCCCTATCTAGCAGGAAGTAGCTAGAGTGGTCATTACCCAATTCCCAACAGCAGTTGGGGTGTCCTCTTTAGAGGGGGGATTGAGAGGTGAAGCCAGCTGGACTTCTGGGTCAGGTGGGGACTCGGAGAACTTTTCTGTCTTACAAAACAATTGTAAAATGCACCAATCAGCACTCTGTAAAAATGCACCAATCAGTTCTCTGTGGCTAGCTAGGTTTGTAAAATGGACCAATCAGTGCCCTGTAAAATGGACCAATCAGCACTCTGTAAAATGGACCAATCAGCACTCTGTAAAATGGACCAATCAGCAGGACATGGGCAGGGACAAATAAGGGAATAAAAGCTGGCCACCCCAGCCAGCAGAAGCAACCCGCTTGGGTCCCCTTCCACGCTGTGGAAGCTTTGTTCTTTTGCTCTTCACAATAAATCTTGTTGCTGCTGATTCTTTGGGTTCATGCCATCTTTAAGAGCTGTAACACTCACCGTGAAGGTCCACAGCTCCATTCTTGAAGTCAGCGAGACCACAAACCCACCGGAAGTAACCAACTCTGGACACAATGCCTTCATGGCTTTTTTTTTTTTTTTTTTTTTTTTTTTTAACAACAGGTATCATCATCATAGTCTCAATTGCCAATTGCCATGCTCACATATAATTTGGAATTTGTGAGTTTTCTCATTCTTTATCTTTAGGAAGTATGTATGTCAGGTTTTTAACTATCTCTTTTATCTTTCAGGGCTTGCTTTGTATGTTTTCCAGTAGGATGATTCAGAATTAAGCTGCCATCATATACCTAATAGATGAAAATATCTCTTCCCTTAGTTTTATATTTCTGCTTTGTTATTCCTTCATAGTGGGTAAACTTTAATATATATTAATCATATATATACACACACACACACACACACACAGACTCATGGTGGAATGTTTGCAGCAATTTCCATCCGCTTTGTGTCCAAGGGTATGTTTTATGTCTTCTTCCATAAAAACTTACTCATATTTTATTGGTGTTATGTTGTTTCTTTTTTATTTCTTATGGTAGGAAAGTTGGATTTTCTTGGAAGACCATTTTTCAGGACATTCTTTTGGCTGGGGGGAAAAAATGTAACTTCCAGACATTGTAATCACAAGTTCTCTGTTCTGTTGCTACAGACTCTTCTCACATATGGTACTTTGCTGTATTCCCCTGAGCCAGTTGAACTCATCTGTTTCCCCAAACCAAACAATATCTAGAAGGATCTCTGCTGCCAGCCATGTTTTCCCCATTCCCCTGCTGACTACTGCAATTAAGGAACATGGGCTCTGTTCCAAGGTAGGCTCCTCATTTTCGACAAGTAATTAATTGCTAGTGAATTCTGAGATCTGCTGCTGGCATCTCTCTGCCTGTAACCCCCAAGCTCTCAGCACTGCTTAGATTCAGCTCTGTCTGAGCTCAGCCTTGCTCACAGCATATCCCACCAAAGTTATAGTAGAGGAGTATTGGGCTTTATTGTCAGAATAAAGTTGCCACCTTTGGAAATCTGTCATGCTCAAGTCCCTTGACATTTCTAATGGCATTTTCCATATGTCTTTTGCCAGTTCTCATATCTTTCTGAGAGCTTTATGTGTATTTTGGATTTGGAAGATTTTCCCTTTCTCTTAATTTCATTGAAAATGGAGTGTGTAGGATCATTCCAAGATGGAAGAATAGGAACATCTCTGCTTTGCAGCTCACAGCATGAGCGAAGCAGAAGACTGGTGATGTCTGCATTTCCAACTGAGGTGCTGGGTTCATCTAATTGGGACAGGTTGGACAGTGGGTGCAGCCCACGGAGAGTGAGCTGTAGCAGGGTGGGGCATAGCCTCACCCAGGAAGCACAAGGGGTTGGGGAATTCCCTTTCCTAGTCAAGGGAAGCTGTGACAGATGGTACCTGGAAAATAGGCACCCCTGTCCTAATACTGCACTTTTCCCACAGTCTTAGCAAACAGCACACTAGGAGATTATATCTTGTGCTGGCTCAGGGGGTCCCATACCCACGGAGCCTTGCTCACTGCTAGCACAGCAGTCCAAGATTGAACTGTGAGGTGGCAGCGAGGCTGGGGGAGGGGCACCCACCATTGCTGAGGCTTGACTAGGTAAACAGAGTGGCCAGAAAGCTCAAACTGGGTGGAGCCCACCACAGGTCAACAAGGCCTCCTGCCTCTAGACTCCACCTCTTGGGGCAGGACATAGCTGAACAAAAGGCAGGAGACAACTTCTGCAGACTTAAACATCCCTATCTGACAGCTTTGAAGAGAGCAGTGGTTCTCCCAGCATGGAATTTGAGATCTGAGAATGGACAGACTGACTCCTCAAGTGGGTCCTGGAACCCCAAGTAGCCTAACTGAGACACCTCACAATAGGGGTCTACTGATACCTAATACACCCGGTGCCCCTCTGAGATGAAGCTTTCAGAGGAAGGATCAGGCAGCAACGTTTTCAGTTCTGCAATATTTGCTGTTCTGCAGCCTCCACTGGTTATACCCAGGCAAACAGGGTCTGGAGTGGACTCCAGCAAACTCCAACAGACCGCAGCTGAGGGTCCTGACTGTTAGAAGGAAAACTAACAAACAGAAAAGAATAGCATCAACATCAACAAAAAGGACATCCACACCAAAACCTCATCTGTAGGTCACCATCGTCAAAGACCAAATGTAAAGAAAACCACACAGATGGGGAGAAACCAGAACAGAAAAGCTGAAAACTCTAAACACCAGAGCACCTCTTCTCCTCCAAAGAATCACAGCTCCTCACCAGCAACAGAATAAAGCTAGAAGGAGAATGACTTTGACGAGTTGTCAGAAGTAGGTTTCAGAACATCGGTAATAACAAACTTCTCTGAGCTAAAGGAATATGTTCGAACCCATTGCAAAGAAACTAAAAACCTTGAAAAAAAGATTAGACGAATGGCTAGCTAGAATAAACAGCATAGAGAAGACCTTAAATGACCTGATGGAGCTGAAAACCATGGCACAAGAACTACATGATGCATGCACAAGCTTCAGTAGCCAATTTGATCAAGTGGAAGAAAGAGTATCAGTGACTGAAGATCAAATGAATGAAATGAAGCAAGAAGAGAAGTTTAGAGAAAAAGGAGTAAAAAGAAACAAACAAGGCCTCCAAGAAATATGGGACTATATGAAAAGACCAATATACGTCTTATTGGTGTACCTGAGATGATGGGGAGAATGGAACCAAGTTGGAAAACACTCTTCAGGATATTCTCCAGGAGAACTTCCCCAACATAGCAAGGCAGGCAGGCCAACATTCAAATTCAGGAAATACAGAGAAAGCCACAAAGATGATACTCGAGAAGAGCAACTCCAAGACACATAATTGTCAGATTCAACAAAGTTGAAATAAAGGAAAAAATGTTAAGGGCAGCCAGAGAGAAAAGTCGGGTTACCTACAAAGGGAAGCCCTTCAGACTAACAGTGGATAGCTCAGCAGAAACTCTACAAGCCAGAAGAAGGTGGAGGCCAATATTCAACATTCTTAAAGAAAAGAATTTTCAACCCAGAATTTCATATCCAGCCAAACTAAGCTTCATAAGTGAAGGAGAAATAAAATCCTTCACAGATAATCAAATGCTGTGAGATTTTGGCACCACCAGGCCTGCCTTATAAGAGATCCTGAAGGAAGCAGTAAACATGGAGAGGAACAACCGGTACCAGTCACTGCAAAAACATGCCAAATTGTAAGGACCACTGATGCTAAGATGAAACTGCATCAGCTAATGAGCAAAATAACCAGCTAATATCATAATGACAGGATCAAATTCACACATAACAATATTAACCTTAAATGTAAATGGGCTAAATGCCCCAATTGAAAGACACAGACTGGCAAATTGGTTAAAGAGTTAAGACCTATCAGTGTACTGTCTTCAGGAGACCCATCTTATATGCAAAGACACAGATAGGCTCAAAATAAAGGGATGGAGGAAGATCTACCAAGTAAATGGAAACAAACAAACAAACAAACAAACAAACAAAAGCAGGGATTGCAGTCCTAGTCTCTGATAAAACAGACTTTAAACCATCAAAGATCAAAAGAGACAAAGAAGGCCATTACATAATACTAGAAGGATCAATTCATCAGGAAGAGCTAACTATCCTAAATATATATGCACCCAATACGTGAGCACCCAGATTCATAAAGCAAGTCCTTAGAGATCTAGAAAGAGACTTAGAGTCCCACACAATAATAATGGGAGAATTTAACACCCCACTGTCAACATTAGACAGGTCAACGAGGCAGAAAGTTAGCAAGGATATCCAGGACTTGAACTCAGCTGTGCACCAAGGAGACCTAATAGTCATTTACAGAACTTTCCACCCCAAATCAACAGAATATACATTCTTCTCAGCACCACATCACACTTATTCCAAAATTGACCACATAGTTGGAAGTAAAGCACTCCTGAGCAAATGTAAAAGAACAGAAATCATGACAAACTGTCTCTCAGACCACAGTGCAATCAAATTAGAACTCAGGATTAAGAAACTCACTCAAAACTGCTCAACTACATGGAAACTGAACAACTTGCTCCTGAATGACTACTGGGTAAATAACAAAATTAATGCAGAAATAGAGATGTTCTCTGCAACCAATGGGAAGAAAGACACAATATACCAGAATCTCTGGGACACATTTAAAGCACTATGTAAAGGGAAATTTCTAGCACTAAATGACCACAAGAGAAAGCTGGAAAGATCTAAAATTGACACCCTTAGATCACAATTAAAAGAACTAGAGAAACAAGAGCAAGCATATTCAAAAGCTAGCAGAAGGCAAGAAATAACTAAGATCAGAGCAGAACTGAAGGAGATAGAGATACAAAAAAACGCTTCAAAAAATCTATGAATCAGGAGCTGTTTTGTTGAAAAGATCAAAGAAATTGATAGATGTCTAGCAATTCTAATAAAGAAGAAAAGAAATAAGAATCAAATAGATGTAACAAAAAATGATAAAGGGGATATCACCATCAATCCCACAGAAATACAAACTACCGTCAGAGAATACAATAAACACCTCTATGCAAATAAACTATAAAATCTAGAAGAAATGGATCAATTCCTGGACACATACACCCTCCCAAGACTAAACCAGGAAGAAGTAGAATCTCTGAATAGACCAATCACAGATTCTGAAATTGAGGCAATAATTAATAGCCTACCAACAAAAAAACATCCGGGACCAGATAGTTTCACAGCTGAATTCTACCAGAGGTACAATGAGGAGCTGATGCCACTCCTTCTGAAACTATTCCAATCAATAGAAAAAGAGGGAATCCTCCCTAACTCATTTTATGAGGCTAGCATCATCCTGATACCAAAACCTGGCAGAAACACACACAAAAATGGAATTTTAGACCAACATCCCTGATGAACATCAATACAAAAATCCTCATGAAAATATGGGCAATCTGAATCCAGCAGCACACCAAAAAGCTTATCCACCATATGCAGAAAGCTTATCTGGCTAGCCACATGCAGAAAGCTGAAATTTTATCCCTTTCTTACACCTTGTAAAAAAATTAATTCAAGATGGATTAAAGACTTAAATCAGACCTAAAACCATAAAAACCCGAGAAGAAAACCTGGGCAATAACAATCTGGACATAGGCATGAGCAAGGACTTCATGACTAAAACACCAAAAGCAATGGCAACAAAAGCCAAAATAGACAAATGGGATCCAATTAAACTAAAGAGCTTCTGCACAGCTAAAGAAACTACCATCAAAGTGAAAGGCAACCTACAGAATGGGAGAAAATTTTTGCAATCTACCTATTTGACAAAGGGCTAATATCCAAAATCTACAAAGAACTTAAACAAATTTACAAGAAAAAAACAACCCCATCAAAAAGTGGACAAAGGATAGGAACAGACAGTTCTCAAAAGAAGACATTTATGTAGCCAACAGACACATGAAAAAATGCTCATCATCACTGGCCATTAGAGAAATGCAAATCAAAACCACAACGAGATACCATCTCACACCATTTAGAATGGCAATCATTAAAAAGTCAGGAAACAATAGATGCTGGAGAGGAAGTGGAGAAATAGGCACACTTTTACACTGTTGGTGAGAGTGTAAACTAGTTCTACCATTGTGGAAGACAGTGTGGCAATTCCTCAAGGATCTGGAACTAGAAATACCATTTGACCCAGCGCTCCCTTTACTGGGTATATACCCAAAGGATTATAAATCATGCTACTATAAAGTCACATGCACACATATGTTTATTGCAGCACTATTCACAATAGCAAAGACTTGGAACCAACCCAAATGTCCAGCAGTGATATACTGGATTAAGAAAATCTGGCACGTATACACCATGGAATACTATGCAGCCATAAGAAAGGATGAGTTCATGTCCTTTTTAGGAACATGGATGAAGCTGGAAACCATCATTCTCAGCAAACTATCACAAGGACAGAAAATTAAACACCACATATTCCGACTCAGAGGTGGGCATTGAACAATGCGAACACTTGGACACAGGGTGGGGAACATCACACACCAGGGCCTGTTTTGGGGTGAGGGAAGAGGGCAGGGATAGCATTAGGAGAAATACCTAATGCAAAAGATGAATTAATGGTTGCAGCATACCGACATGGAAAATGTATATATATGTAACAAACCTGCACATTGTGCACATGTACCCTAGAACTTAAAGTATAATAAATAAATGAATAAATAAATAAATAAATAAATAAATAAATAGAAAATGGAGTGCGTGTGTGTGAGACATTTTTATTTTCCATGCTGCCTGGAATGTTTTTCAATTTGCTCAAAATATTCCTTAGAATTAGCAACTCTTCTTAGCTACTCTCTTGGTGATAAAGAAATGATTATGCCTTTAAAACTGTTACATCTAAATACTCCATTAATTTCTGCTGTTATTCCTATACAACATAGAACTTCTTCCAATTCACAATGCTTATTCTTCACTATCTTCATATGATTTACAGTAAGCTAACTTTTAACATGCAACTTTTCCTGTAGAAGAAATTAGAGCCATCCCTGTTCATGAAATTTCTGTTGTTTTGAGTTAAACATTACATCTGCAAAATCTTGTGTTTCTAACCTCAGTTAATTAACAAAAGTATTTCAGAAAATATATATTGATATACTGTTCCTGAGGGATTAAGTTGTAAAAGAGTATTAATTTTGAAAAGACATATAAATCTCATCTTTTTTTTTTTTCTTTTTAATGGAAAGGAAAAGTCAAGACATTAACTTATGTGTCTGTCCTGCATGATTATCAGGGACCACAGCATGAACGGGGGTTATAATGCAAGATGTAAATTTTAAAAGATCTCTTGGGATTCACTGTATTTTAGCAATTATAATTTCTTCTGCAAGAAAGAACAGGTCTTCCATAAGCTCCTATCACTTTATGAAACCCCAAAGGGTGGTGGCCTGCTATGGTAGAGAAAAAATTTACTAGTTGTGTAATCATAAAGATGTTATTTAGATGGGATCATGGCAGGCGGGAGGCAGCACTAGATTGCAGCTCTGGAGAGAGCAGCATACGGAGGCTTGCATTGTGAATTTTAGCTTCAAATCTACTGCAAGAACAAACCATCAATGCCCAGAGGACCCACAGATCCTCTGAAGGAAGGGGACTGCTCCTGCAGGACTTGAGAGACACCCCAAATTCTGTCAGTGCCCCAACTGCGGAAGTGGGAAAAGGAGACCCTCCTCTCCCAACCACACACCTGCACTGGAGAAGCTGAAAGTCCATTTGCAGGAGAAGTTTCCAACTTTATCTGGAGCCAAGTCAAGTTAGAGAGCCAAGCCACGCGAAATATAGGGGTAGAGGAAGTAGTAGAAAGGCCTTGGGAGCTCACTGGGTCCCCAAGCAGTCCATTCCTGCCTGGCATCACAGGGATCCATCAGGAGAGTGGCCAGAGGAGCAGGGGATAAAACTGCACAGGGAGAGGAATTCTGTAGCTGAACTTTGTAACAATTTGAAGGGAAGAAGAAGCCTCCTCGCCAGAACTCAGGGGAGGGTGCGAATGAGGCTTACAGACCTCACAGGCCAGAGAGAACTAAAACCCTTTTCTCTCACAGCTGGGAAGTGGATAGTCTTGGGCAAGTTTTCAAGCCTGTCTCATCCTCTGCCTGGGAACAGACTCGTGCTGTTGTAGCGGGTGGCGGGCATTGTGGGAGTGAGACTGGCTCTTTAGTTTGTGTGGGACCTGGATGAGGCCTGTGAATGCCGACTTTCCCCCACTTCCCTGACAACCTGCATGACTCAGCAGAGGCAGCCGTAATCCTCCTACATACACAACTCCAGTGACCTGGGAATTTCACCTCATCTCCCACAGCAGCGGCAGCAAGACCCACCCAAGGAGAGTTTGAGCTCAGATACACTTAGCTCCACCCCCACCTGATGATCCTTCCCTATTCACCTAGAATAGACAGAAGACAAAGGGCATATAATCATGGGACTTCTAGGGTCCCACTCACTGGTGGCCCGTCTCCACATTACTATAGCTGATGCTTTCTGGAAAGTGCCACCTCCTTGTAGGAGTCCAACCAGCACAAAAATAGAGCATTAGACCACCAAAGCTAAGGACCCTCACGGGGTCCATTGCACTCTTTGCCACCTCCATGGAAACAGGCACTGGTAGGTGGCTGAGAGACCATAGATAATTCACATCACAGGACTCTGTACAGTACCAGTATGGAGTCGGGTAGACTCACTAAGTGGCTAGACGCAGAAGAGCGACAACAGTCACTGCAGTTCAGTTCACAGGAAGCTACATTCATAGGAAAAGGGGGAGAGTACTATATCAAGGGAACACCCCATGGGACAAAAGAATCTGAACAACAGCCTTCAGCCCAACCTTCCCTGTGACAGAGATTACCCAAATGAGAAGGAAACAGAAAACCACCGCCGGTAATATGGCAAAACAAGTCTCTTCAACACCTCTAAAAATCACACTAGTTCACCAGCAAAGGATAAAAAGCAAGAAAAAATCCCTGATTGCCTGAAAAATAATTCAGGAGGTTACTTATTAAGCTAATCAGGGAGGGAACAGAGAAAGGCAAAGCCCAGTGCAAGGAAATGCGAAAAAATGATACAAGAAGTGAAGGGAGAAATATTTACGGAAATAGCTTAAAGAAAAAACAGTAAAATATTCAGAAAGTTTTGGGCACACTTAGAAATCCAAAATGCTCTGGAAAGTCTCAGCAATATAGTTGAACAAGTAGAAGAGAGAAATTCAAAGCTTGAAGGGAGTAAGGACATGAATAGACAATTCTCAAAAGAAGATATACAAATGACCAACAAACATAAGAAAAAATGCTCAACATCACTAATAATCATAAATAACTAAAAGTAGAACTACCATTTGATCCAGCAATCCCACTACTGGGTATCTACCCAGATAAAAAGAAGTCATTATTTGAAAAAGATACTTGCACACGGATGTTTATAGCAGCACATTTCACAACTGCAAAAATCATGAACCAACCCAAAAACCAACCCATCAATCAACAAATGAATAAATAAACTGTGGTGTTTGTGTGTGTGTGTGTGTATGTTTATATATATATAATATACTATGTGTTTATATTATGTATATAATATACTATATGCTTATAATAGATATATATAATATACTATATGTTTATATTATATATATATAATACTACACAGCCATACAAATAATGAATTAAGAACATTTGCAGTGACCTGGATGCAATTGGAGACTATTACTCTAAGTGATATAACTCAGGAATAGAAAACCAAACATCATAAACATCATATGTTCTCACTGATACGTAGGGCCTAAGCTATGAGGACACAAAGGCATAAGGATGATGCAATGGACTTTGGAGACTTGTAGGGAAGAGTGGGAGGGGGGTGAGGGAAAAAGACTACAAATATTTTCCAGTGTATACTGCTGGGGTTATGGGTGTATCAAAATCTCACAAATCACCACTAAAGAGCTTACTCATGTAACCAAATACCACCTGTACCCCAATAACTTATGAAAAAAAAATTTAAATATGTTATTTAATGTTACTGAATCTCACTCTTATCTGTAAAACAGGACTGAGAAGAATATTTCACATAAAGTTATGTTGAAGATTATAAAAACAATAATTTATTATAAAGCATATAGCATATTTTTAAGTGGTAATTATTATTTGGTGGAATGTGGCAAAAGGAACACTTCTACTCATAAGAAAAGTGGCTGTATGTATTGAATTTTGTAATGTGCTATCCAACTTCCCTGCTTGGTGATGGTGGAACTCTTTCTTCTAGCTGCAGGGACTTTTGGATGATGACAGATCGGAGCTAAACCTAGTGACTGATTGATAAGGATTTCAAAGTCCCAGCCCCCCTGCCTTAGTGTGGCATCTCTGAGAGCTGTCCTAACTCCAGATGTCCCTATGTGGTTGGTTGAGGCCTCTGCTGCAACTGCATTGCAGTTCAACTTCTCCCTTTGCCCAATCTTTCTTTCTTCTCTCTCTCATGAGTGCTGCTTCTTAGGATATTCCCCAAGAAACATCCTATAATCAAATCTGTCTCAAGAGTCTGTGTCCAGGGCGTTCACCCATGAGCGTGTGACTTGAAGAATGCTGTAATTTCTCCCCCTGCTGGCTTATGTGAACGTCAAATGTTAGTGTCAACCACTCATTCATTCAATACTCACTTCTCTTTGTTGACAACCTGCTACATGTCAAGTGCATATTTTTCAGTTTTCTTAAATGTGTCTTTTCTAACTAGAATGAGGAACTACTCTTACATAGGGACAAAGCATTCTAACATGTTGACAGCAGTGAGAATTTCTGATTGTCTATTATGTGTCAGCTAGTAGGAAACTTTCTGTCAGGTTTACTAGAAAACATTTGCTAAGTAAAAGAAATATACGTTTGATTTATATTGAGAAAAAATGTAACAGCATGAATAAATTATGAAAATATGCAATTATAACACAGGCAGTACATTAGAATAACAGATGCAAACTTGTTTTGTGAATTATGAGGTTATTCTCAAATTATGTATGATTTTATTCTCAAGCTGTTCATTATATCTTTTCTCCTATTTCATTTTATTTGAAAGCATGGTTTTCTAAATGGGAACTGTTTTATGCTGTAAAATTAGAGGCAGCAGGGTGAAATGAGAACATGAGTTTTAGTGTAAAAAAGATTTTGGGCTGAATTCCTTTACCATTTTATAATTGCGACCAATTGTGTTTGTTAAACACATAGTGGCTTGAATATTTCTTTTTTGTTATTTGTGTTTTTTTTTCTTTTTTCTTTTTTTTGATTATACTTTAAGTTCTAGGTTACATGTGCACAACGTACAGGTTTGTTACATATATATACATGTGCCATGTTGGTGTGCTGCATCCATTAACTCATCATTTATATTAGGTATATCTCCTAATGCTATCCCTCCCCTGTACCCCTTCCCCACAATAGGACGTGGTGTGTGACGCTCCCTTTCCTGTGTCCAAGTGATCTCATTGTTCAATTCCCACCTATGAGTGAGAACATGCAGTATTTGGTTTTCTGTTCTTGCGATAGTTTGCTGAGAATGATAGTTTCCAGTGTCATCCATGTCCCTACAAAGGACATGAACTCATCCTTTCTTATGGCTGCATAGTATTCCATGGTGTATATGCACCATATTTTCTTAATCCAGTCTGTTACTAATGGGCATTTGGGTTGATTCCAAGTCTTTGCTATTGTGAATAGTGCCACAATAAACATACGTGTGCATGTGTCTTTATAGCAGCATGACTTATAATCCTTTGGATATATACCCAGTAATGGGATGGCTGGGTCAAATGGTATTTCTAGTTCTAGATCCTTGAGGAATTGCCACACTGTCTTCCACAATGGTAGAACTAGTTTACACTCTCACCCACAGTGTAAAAGTGTTCCTATTTCTCCACATACTCTCCAGCACCTGTTGTTTCCTGATTTTTTAAAGATTGCCATTCTAACTGGTGTGAGATGGTATCTCATTGTGGTTTTGATTTGCATTTCTCTGATGGTGAGTGATGATGAGCATTTTTTCATGTGTCTGTTGGCTGTATGAATATCTTCTTTTGAGAAGTATCTGTTCATATCCTTTGTCCACTTTTTGATGGGGTTGTTTGTTTTTTTCTTGTAAATTCAATTGAGTTCTTTATAGGCTCTGGTTATTAGCCCTTTGTCAGATGGGTAGATTGCAAAAATTTTCTCCCATTCTGTAGGTTGCCTATTAACTATGATGGTAGTTTCTTCTGCTGTGCAGAAGCTCTTTAGTTTAATTAGATCCCATTTGTGAATTTTGGCTTTTGTTGCCATTGCTTTTGGTGTTTTAGACATGAAGTGCTTGCTCATGCCTATATCTTGAATGATATTCCCCAGGTTTTCTTCTAGGATTTTTATGGTTTTAGGTCTAACATTTAAGTCTCTAATCCACTTTGAAATAATTTTCATATAAGGAGTAAGGAAAGGATCCAGTTTCAGCTTTCTACTTATGGTTAGCCAATTTTCCCAGCACCATTTATTAAATAGGGAATCCTTTCCCCATTTCTTGTTTTTGTCAGGTTTGTCAAAGATCAGATGGCTGTAGATGTGTGGTATTATTTCTGAGGACTCTGTTCTGTTCCATTGCTCTATATTTCTGTTTTGGTACCAGTACAATGCTGTTTTGGTTACTGTAGCCTTGTAGAATAGTTTGAAGTCAGGTAGCGTGATGCCTCCAGCTTTGTTCTTTTGGCTTAGGATTGTCTTGGCAATGTGGGGTTCCATATGAACTTTAAGGCAGTTTTTTCCAATTCTGTGAAGAAAGTCATTGGTAGCTTAATGGGGATGGCATTGAATCTATAAATTACCTTGGGCAGTATGGCCATTTTCACAATATTGATTCTTCCTACCCATGAGCATGGTATATTCTTCCATTTGTTTGTGTCCTCTTTTATTTCACTGAGCAGTGGTTTGTAGTTCTCCTTGAAGAGGTCCTTTACATCCCTTGTAAGTTGGATTCCTAGGTATTGTATTCTCTTTGAAGCTATTGTGAATGGGAGTTCATTCATGATTTGGCTCTCTGTTTGTCTGTTATTGGTGTGTAAGAATGCTTGTGATTTTTGCACATTGATTTTGTATCCTGAGACTTTGCTGAAGTTGCTTATCAGCTTAAGGAGATTTTGGGCTGAGACAATGGGGTTTTCTAAATATACAATCATGTCATCTGCAAACAGGGACAATTTGACTTCTTCTTTTCCTAGCTGAATACCGTTTATTTCTTTCTCTTGCCTAATTGTCCTAGCCAGAACTTCCAACACTATGTTGAATAGGAGTGGTGAGAGAGGGCATCCCTGTCTTGTGCCAGTTTCCAAAGGGAATGCTTCCAGTTTTTGCCCATTCCATATGATATTGGCTGTGGGTTTGTCATAAATATCTCTTATTATTTTGAGATATGTTCCATCAATATCGAATTTATTCAGAACTTTTAAAATGAACGGCTGTTGAATTTTGTCAAAAGCCTTTTCTGCATCTATTGAGATAATCATGTGTTTTTTGTCTTTGGTTCTGTTTATATGCTGGATTATGTTTATTGATTTGCATATGTTAAACCAGCCTTGCATCCCAGGGATGAAGCCTACTTGATCATGGTGGATAAGCTTTTTGATGTGCTGCTGGATTCGGTTTGTCAGTATTTTGTTGAGGATTTTTGCATTGATGTTCATCAGGGATATTGATCCAAAGTTCTCTTTTTTGGTTGTATCTCTGTCATGCTTTGTCATCAGGATGATGTTGGCCTCATAAAATGAGTTAGGGAGGATTCCCTCTTTTTCTATTGTTTGGAATAGTTTCAGAAGGAATGGTACCAACTCCTCCTTGTACCTCTGGTAGAATTTGGCTGTCAATCCGTCTGGTCCTGGACTTTTTTTGGTTGATAGGCTATTAATTATTGCCTCAATTTCAGAGCCTGCTATTGATCTAGTAAGGGATTCAACTTCTTCCTGGTTTAGTCTTGGGAGAGTGTAAGTGTCCAGGAAATTATCCATTTCTTCTAGGTTTTCTAGTTTATTTGCATAGAGGTGTTTATAGTATTCTCTGATGGTCGTTTCCATTTCTGTGTGATCGGTGGTGATATCCCCTTTATCATTTTTTTATTGCATCTATCTGATTCTTCTCTCTTTTCTTCTTTATTAGTCTTGCTAGCGGTCTATCAATTGTGTTGATCTTTTCAAAAACCAGCTCCTGGATTCGTTGATTTTTTGGAGGGTTTTTTGTGTCTCTATCTCCTTCAGTTCTGCTCTGATCTTAGTTATTTCTTGCCTTCTGCTAGCTTTTGAATGTGTTTGCTCTTGCTTCTCTAGTTCTTTTAATTGTGGCCCTAAGTCAATTTTAGATCTTTCCAGCTTTCTCTTGTGGGCATTTAGTGCTATAAATTTCCCTCTACACACTGCTTTAAATGTGTCCCAGAGATTCTGGTATGTTGTATCTTTGTTCTCATTGGTTTCAAAGAACATCTTTATTTCTGCCTTCATTTTGTTATGTACCCAGTAGTCATTCAGGAGCAGGTTGTTCAGTTTCCATGTAGTTGAGCGGTTTTGATTGAGTTTCTTAGTCCTGAGTTCTAGTTTGATTGCACTGTGGTCTGAGAGACAGTTTGTTATAATTTCTGTTCTTTAACATTTGCTGAGGAGTGCTTTACTTCCAACTCTGTGGTCAGTTTTCAAATAAGTGTGATGTGGTGCTGAGAAGAATGTATATTCTGTTGATTTGGGTTGGAGAGTTCTGTCGATGTCTATTAGGTCCACTTGGTGCAGAGTTGAGTTCAATTCCTGAATATCCTTGTTAACTTTCTGTCTTGTTGATCTGTCTAATATTGACAGTGGGGTGTTAAAGTCTTCCATTATTATTGTATGGGAGTCTAAATCTCGTTGTAAGTCTCTAAGGACTTGCTTTATGAATCTGGGTGCTCCTGTATTGGGTGCATATATATTTATGATAATTAGCTCTTCCTGATGAATTGATCCTTCTAGTATTATGTAATGGCCTTCTTTTTCTCTTTTGATCTTTGATGGTTTAAAGTCTGTTTTATCAGAGATTAGGATTGCAACCCCTGCCTTTTTTTTTGTTTTCCACTTGCTTGGTAGATCTTTCTCCATCCCTTTCTTTTGAGCCTATGTCTATGCATGTGAGATGGATCTCCTGAGTACAGCAAACTGATGGGTCTTGACTCTTCATCAATTTGCCAGTTGGTGTCTTTTAATTGGGGCATTTAGCCCATTTACATTTAAGGTTAATATTGTTATGTGTCAACTTGATCGTGTCATTATGATATTAGCTGGTTATTTTGCTCTCTAGTTGATGCAGTTTCTTCCTAGTATCGATGAACTTTACGTTTTGACATATTTTTGCAATGGCTGGTACCTGTTGTTCCTTTTCATGTGTAGTGCTTCCTTCAGGATCTCTTGTAAGGCAGGCCTGGTGGTGACAAAATCTCTAAGCATTTGCTTGTCTGTAAAGGATTTTATTTCTCCTTCACTTATGAAACTTAGTTTGCCTGGATATGAGACTCTGGGTTGAAAATTCTTTTCTTTAAGAATGTTGAATATTGGCCCCCACCTTCTTCTGGCTTGTAGAGTTTCTGCTGAGTGATCCACTGTTAGCCTGAAGGGCTTCCCTTTGTGTGTAACTCGATCTTTCTCCCTGGCTGCCCTTAACATTTTCTCCTTCCTTTCAACTTTGTTGAATCTGACAATTATGTGTCTTGGAGTTGCTCTTCTCGAGGAGTATCTTTGTGGCATTCTCTGTGTTTCCTGAATTTGAAAGATGGTCTGCCTTACTAGGTTGGGGAAATTCTTCTGGATGATATTCTGCAGAGTGTTTTGCTACTTGGTTCCATTTTCCCCATCACTTTCAGGCACACCAATCAGACATAGATTTGGTGTTTTCACATAATCCCATACTTCTTGGAGGCTTTGTTCATTTCTTTTTACTCTTTTTTCTCCACACTTCTCTTCTCACTTCATTTCATTCATTTGATCTTCAATCGCTGATACTCTTTCTTCTAGTTGATCGAGTTGTTTACTGAAGCTTGTGCATTTGTCACGTATTTCTCATGTTATGGTTTTCATCTCTATCAGTTCTTTTAAGGTCATCTCTGCATTGATTATTCTAGTTATCCATTCATCCATTCTTTCTTCAAGGTTTTTAGTTTCTTTGCACTGCTTACGTAGTTCCTCCTTTAGCTCTGAGAAGTTTGATCGACTGAAGCCTTCTTCTCTCAGCTCATCAAAGTCATTCTCTTTCCAGCTTTGTTCCATTGCTGGTGATGAGCTGCATTCCTTTGGAGGGGGAGATGCGCTCTGATTTTTTGAATTTCCAGCTTTTCTGCACTGCTTTTTCCCCATCTTTGTGGTTTTATCTGCCTTTGGTCTTTGATGATGGTGATGTACTGATGGGGTTTTGGTGTGGGTGTCCTTTCTGTTTGTTAGTTTTTCTTCTAACAGTCAGGACCCTCAGCTGTAGGTCTGTTGGTGTTTGCTTGAGGTCCACTCCAGACCCTGTTTGCCTGGGTGTCAGCAGTGGAGGCTCAGTTGAAAATGCAGAAACCACCCATCTTCTGTGTCACTCACGCTGGGAGCTGGAGGCTGGTGCTGTTCCTATTCAGCCATCTTGGGTGCCAATCCCCGAATATTTCTTGTTCTCAGTAAGTATTTTGTCCTATTGTTAAAATCATTGGTCTGCTTGAGTTACAATAGCATGGGTCTTACAACTTTTATCCGTTTTCAAGGAAGGCAAACTTTTCTAAAAAATTGTTCTAAACTGGTCACAGATAAGTGAACCATGTCTATGTATGTCTGTGTCTATGTATTGAATAGTAAAACAATAAAAATAAAATAGAAAAATTATTGAACATAACTTTGATCAAAATAAAGCTTTAAGAGAATTGTAGTTCATACATTTTTCTGACTTCTACATCAACTAATACTTTGTTTGAGTTTTCACATAGAGAAAAGCTATCTTGAGTATACCTAAGATGGATCTAGACCAAATACTTCAATGTAGACCAAAAGTGAGGCTCAGTTCACTTTGAAGGTGCCAGATGAAAAAATAGGGGTTTTTTTTTTTTTAGTGGTCTTCCTACCTTGGGAGTTTTGAGATATTTTCTAGAATGTCATTTGTAGTAAATACCAGGGAAAGACCTTGGTGCACTTTGATGTTGTCACACTAGTCACAGATCTGAACTGAATCTTAGATATGGCATAAGGGCAAAAAGACCACCTTGAAATATATGACAAATGCATTAACTTGGAGCAACAGAAATTCATATATCTTAATTTTCTAATACTTTAAAACTGGTGTGGCATGGAAAATAAATGATTTGGTAGCAATTATGAGAATTTTTCATCCTTGGGCCACATTTGTAATAGTTCCCAAAGAAGAAAAAAAAGTATTCAAAATATGTGTGTACATGCGATTATAGCTTTAGTTTCCAAACTTTGGATGACTATTACAGTGCTGATTAGGCTACAGCAAATTAGCAGAATCATCTATGTAGAGGATAGCCCACTCTACACTTTAGGGGGAGTCATAAGGCAGGTGAGGGACCTGAAAAATGCCATGGATCTTGTTATGGGGGAGCCTATGTGATAAAATGACAGTGAGAGCCACAACAGGAATCCCATGTGAGTACAGCTAATACAGTATTTGTCTACTTGTGGTAATGGCTTCCTTTAGTAAGGTCAAATTCACAGAAAATAAAAGCAAATGTGAATCTTGCATCTTTGTTATAAGTGTTATAGCTAGTCAGCTGTGTTCCTTTAGGCAAGTCACTTTAAGTATTCATGACTGCTCTACCAAGGGTGGGGGCATAATGTAGTTAGAAGGATGCTGAAAAACGTAAAGTGCTACATAAACATAACTTATTGCCATTTATAATTTAATTCATTTTTAGAAGCGTTTAAATGTCAAAGATATTTACATGTTTAATTTTCTTCTAACATAGTGTTGAGAATACCATTTCCATGGTAAAGGGCAGAAGAGAGTTTCCTTTCTGATCCTAGAATTATTTTTCATGAATGGCTAATGGAGATGCTATCAGATAGGCTGTATGACTGGTTCCAAAGTTTTTTTTTATTTTGTTTTGTTTTTCAACTTTTATTTTAAATTCTGGGGTACATATGCAGAATATACAAGTCTGTTAAATAGGTAAACATGTGGGTGTAGGCATTGAGTAACTACACCCCATTCCATATGGGAGAAATTGGCCAAAACGAAGGGGCTACAGGCCCCATGTGAGTCAGAAATCCAGCAGGGCAGTCAGATCTTAAAGCTCCAAAATGAACTCTTTTGACTCCAGGTCTCACATCCAGGTCATGCTGATGCAAAAGGTGGGCTCCCATGGTCTTGGGCTGCTCCACCCCTGTGGTTTTGCAAGGTACAGCTCCCCTTCTGGCTGCTTTAAAGGGCTGGTATTAGGTGCTTGTGGCTTTTCCAGGTGCACACTGCAAGCTCTTGGTGGACCTACCATTCTAGGGTCTAGAGGACAGTGGCCCTCTTCTCACAGCTCCATTAGGCAGTGCCCCAGTGGGGGCTCTGTGGGGTCTCCGACCCTACTTTTCCTTTCTTCATGGGCATAGTGGAGATTCTCCATGAGGGCTCTGCCCCTACAACAAACTTTTGCCTGGACATTCAGGCCTTTCCATACATCCTCTGAAATCTAGGTAGAGGTTCCCACACCTCAGTTCTTGACTTCTGTGCACCCAAAGGTCCAACACCACATGGAACCTACCAAGGCTTGGGGCTTTTAACTTCTGAAACAATAGTCCAAGCTATATATTGGCTCCTTTTAGCCATGGCTAGAGCAGCTGGGATGCAGTCCTGAGGGTGCACAGAACAGGGGGTCCTGGACCCTGCCAGAAAATCATTTTTTCCTCATAGGCCTCCAGACCTGTGATGGGAAGGGCTGCCATGAGGGTCTGTGACATTTTCCCCATTGTCTTGGTGATTAACATTTGGCTCCTTATTTATTCAAATTTTTGCAGCCAGCTTGAATTTCTTCCCAGAAAAAAACAGTTTTTCTTTTCTATCACATCATTAGGCTGCAAATTTTCCAAACGTTTAACCTCTGCTTCCTCTTGAATGCTTTGTCATTTAGAAATTTCTTCCACCAGATACTCTAAATCATCTCTCTCAAGTTCAAAGTTCCACAGATCTCTCAGTCAGGGGCAGAATGCTGCCATTCTCTTTGCATAACAAGAGTGACCTTTAGTCCAGTTCCCAACAAGTTCCAACTGAGACCACCTCAGCTTGGACTTTATTGTTCATATTACTATCAGCATTTTGGTCAAAGCCATTAAGCAAATCTCTAGGAATTTCCAAACTTTCATATTTTCCTATCTTCTTCTGAGCCTTCCAAACGGTTTCAACCTCTGCCTGTTACCCAGTTCCAAAATCACTTTCACATTTTCAGGTATCTTTACAGCAGCTCTCCACTACTTGCTACCAATTTACTGTATAAATCTACTCACACGCTGCTAATAAAGACACATCTGAGACTGGGTAATTTATAAATTAAAGAAGTTTAATTGACTTATAGTTCAGCATGGCTGGGGAGTCCTCAGGAAACTTACAATCATGGTGAAAGAGGGAGCAAACACATCCTTCTTCACATGATGGCAGGAAGGAAAAGTGCTGAGCAAAAGGGGAAAAAACTCTTATAAAACCATAAGATCTCATGGGAACTCACTCAGTATCATGAGAGCACCAGCATGGGGGTAACTGCTCCCATGACTCAATTACCTCCCACTGTGTTCCTTCCATGACATGTGGGCATTATGGGTACTACAATTCAAGATAATATTTGGGTGGGGACTCAGCCAAATCATATCACTAGACATATTATTTCTGATGAATTATTTGACAAGCAATTATTTGCATTCAAAAGAGACAGGCAGTTGATGATGGTCATATATTTTGCTGAAGTTTGGATAACTGGGAGAATGAATGATGAAGGCATTTGCAGAATGGCATTTCTCCTAGGTGATGCCTAGAAGACAGAGGTTGAAAATAATGAACATTTTAGAGACCTCGGGTATTATACTGAAAACAGATATTTAAATAAAGATGTATGTATTAAACATTGACACCTCTGTTATTTTTCCCTGTTTCACTCTAAGTATGATGATCCCAGCACCACAGCTTTCAATCCAGGAAACAATTGAGAATTATTATTATTATTATTTTTATTGAGACAAGGTCTCACTCTATTGCCAGACTGGAACACAGTGGCACATCATGGTTTACTGTGATCTTAAACTGGGCTCAAATGATACTCCTGCCTAAGTCCCTCAAGTATCTGGGAGTACAGGAATGTGCCCTCATATCTGGCTGTGCTTTATCTGAGACAGAGTTTCACTGTGTCGCTCAGGTTGATCTCAAACTCCTGACCTCAAGTGATTTTACCTCAGCCTTCCAATGTGTGGGATTACAGATGTGAGCCACCACACCTGGCCAATAAGTCTTTCTTAAAGAAACTGATGAGATCTATGAATATGACTATTTTGAGGATGTCCCAACAAAGGACAAGATTTCTTATTGATCTCTCCAATATGTAGTGCACCACAAGCCCGTTTAATTACGTATTGCTTCTAGTAAGCTTGGATAAGAATTTACTTCTAAATATCACAGGATGACAAAATATTACTTTATATTTTGGGCAATTGTCTAACCATAACAACAATAATAAAATCAGACAAAACAAACAAATGACAAAAGAAATTCAGAGAAGACAGGTTGAATACAAGCACCTGAAGAAAAATGCAAAGACACCTGTAACTAATATTCTTGGAATGAAAAGAGAATATGTGGAATATAAAAATGTGGAAGAGGATACTATTAAAATAAATAGTCAACAAAAATATTTTTTTAGGAATAAAATGCTTAGAAAAGTTAAATCTAACAGCAAAAATATGATAGCAGTTTCATTGAAAATGTTTTCCAGAAAATAAAAAGAAAAGGAAAGAGGATTCAAAATCCAAACGGTAAGATTTCTAGAAAATGAATGAGAAAATTATTAAAGAAAAATTCCAATATTTTAAAGAAATTTCCCCAAACAGTAAGCAGAACAGTAAGTTGGGGACTGAAGGCCCAGTGAATATCCAGTTAAATAAATGGAAACAAGCCAATGGCAAATAGATTCCTATTATAAATTTATTGTCTGCCACACAATGACTTTTTAGTTAGTGCCCACTATTGCAGAGAATGACCAGACATTTGTCCCATTACTTTATTTCTTTTTTTGTTGTTGTTAGAATGTAGCGATGAGGACATGAGATAATTGAAGACAGTGCAATGGTAGTTAAAAACATAGTCTTGGATTTTTATGTATCTGAATTAAAATACTTAGTCCAGAGTGTGAAACATCTGAATTCTCAAAAAATGTTTGCTATTTATATTGATAGTAGATATTTTCCTTTCATGTTAATTGATAACTGCTTAATAGTTAGGTTTGAATATAATTCATAATTTGTTGCTGATATGATGTATATCAGGAAATAAAGATTTCAACAATAATAATTAAAAATATTAAATACATATTTACATATTATATTGGTGTTGGTTTTGATGCTGCTTTGTTAATATTCCTAAATCAGATGCTATTTTATTTTCTGAGCTTATAATAAGAATAATACACTACAACTGAGCACGTTTGTCCTCACCACCCATATTTATGATTGAGCTTCTAATACATTTTCCATTTCATTAATGTGTATCACAATTGATTTACCACCTCTAGGAAATAAATTGCATATGATCTATTGTGTTTGGAAATGTAACACATCTTTCTCTTCTGGCATTGGAATGCTTGGAACATGTATAACAGTAGGACAATACCTATGTCAGGAAGAGAATCAGTTGAAGCCCCTTGATGTTACCAGTTCTGGACTGCTTACCTTCCAGACTTTTTAAGCGAGAAAACCAAAACAAAGCAAACACATAAAAATCATTTAGTGGATTTAAACCTTTGTTTGTTATTTTAATTATGCTTGCAGCATGATTCTTTTCCTAATACAACTAGACTTAATTTATAGTAATATCTGAATTACTGTATTCACAACATAGTTTTATTGGCTTACAGTAGCCAATAAAATTTGTTGTTTCCTAAGGGATCCATACTATGGAAAATAAGTAGTGAGTAAATTGGAAAATGTCTTGGTTTCAGAAAAGGCTTTTGAACTCGTTTCTCTACTTTGATGATCTTAGCCCAGCTACTGGACCTTGAGTCTAAGTTCAGTAGCTAGACTCTGACACCTTGAATAATAATAGATAGGACATTTATTCATGCATTTATTGAAAATATTTTTATATGTTTTAAAGAGTGTTTATTTTGTTAGGTTTGCTATAGCATAATACTAGTTTTGTAAAACAAATTCAATAATATTTCATATTTTTTATATGTTGTGAAGCATTCATATAGAATAGGGATAACCCATTTCTTAAAAATTTGGGAAAATTTCTCTATAAATATTTCTGAGTCCTACATTGCCCTTGGAGTTTATTCGTTGAGACTGTTTCTTATTTTCTCATGGTTTTGTTCTATTTAGTTTCAATCTCTGCTTGAGATTATTTTGATATTTTAGATTTTATTTTAAAATTTCTAATTTTATTTCTTCAAACTTACAATTTACTAAATAGAATTCAAATTAATCGTCTGTAAAAATAATATTTATTTAATTTATATAATTTTCAATTTGCCTTTCATATGGTTGTGTTTCATTTTTATGATAACCAATGTTGTAGTTTTGTTTATTTGGGTTTTAAAAGTAGCTCTAACGTAGAGCAAATTCCGCAATAGGTCATTCAAGGACGTCTAACTCCTTCCAGATTTCTGGTTTCCTGTAATTAGCACATAATTTTCAACCCCATGTTTAACCCAAAATGTTTTCTGGAAACCCAGACACTGTTCACAACTGAGTTCAAGGCAGAAAGCAAAAACAAGAAGGAAGTTAAAAAGGGAAGCTCCAGGCAATACATCCCCCTTATTCTGGTCTCTGCCATTTTCAAGGGTAGCTGGGAAATGTAGTTTTGCAACTGGGCATATTGCTCAAGTTGTTAGTAAAGAAGGGGAGGATGGCAATTGGGTAGGCAATTCTCAGTGTTTGCCACACTAAAATAAATAAATAAATAAATAAATAAATAAATAAATAAATAAATAAATAAATAAAAATTGTGCATACCACCTAGTCCAACTTGTGGGAAGATCTATTGGGAAAAATGCTTGAAGTAATTTATTACTGGTTCCTTAGCATTCACAGATAAAATTAAGGTTGTTCAAGTGTGATTAACAAAATTCTACACTGCTAAATACCATTATGTATTGCAGCAGAATTACAGTGACAATTATAGTTTAGAAACCAAAATTTGTTATACTCATTTCTTTTTTGGCCTATAATAAGCATTAATAAGTTAATTTTTCTTCATTACAGAGTTGACTATATCTTAGTCTTTATTTTTTATTTCCAGTTGTGTGTTTTCACACACATTGGCTTAGTTTTTCTCTCAAATATATATAAAAAAAGAAAACACATTGCTTCACTAACACTCTTCTCAGGATAACAAAATGAAATATGGGTAGTTTCTTTTGCTGTGCAGAATCTCTTAAGTTTAATTAGATCCTATTTGTCAGGTTTTGCTTTTGTTGTGATTGCTTTTGGCATCTTCATATTGAAATCCTTGCCCAAGCCTATGTCCTGAATGGTATTGCCTCAGTTGTCTTCCAGGGTTTTTACAGTTTTTGGTTTTACATTTAAGTCTTTAATCCTCTTGAATTAATATTTTTATATGGTGAAAGGTAAGGGGCCAGCTTCAATCTTCTGCATAGGCTGACCAGTTATCCCAGCACCATTTATTGAATAGTAAATTATTTCCTCCATTGCTGGTTTTTGTCAACTTTGTCAAAGATCAGATGATTGTAGGCATGCAGCATTACTTCTGGGCTCTCTATTCCATTCCATTTATCTACGTGTCTGTTTTTGTACCAGTACCATGCTGTTTGGGTTACTGTAGCCTAGAGTATAGTTTGAATTTGGGTGGTGTGATGCCTCCAGCCTTTTTTTATTATTATTTGTTTTTTACTTTGCATTGCCTTGGCTACTCAGGCTTTAATGGTTCTATATAAATTTTAAAATAGTATTTTTGAGTTCTATGAAGAATGTCAATTTCAAAAGAAGACATACATGTAACCAACAAGCATGTAAAAAAAGCTCAACATTGCTGATCATTAGAGAAATTTAAATCAAAACCATCTCACACCAGTCAGAATGGCTATTATTAAAAAGTGAAAAACCAAAACCAAAACCAAAACAAACAAACAAACAAAAAACAGATGCAAGGCTGTAGAAAAAAGGAATGCTTATCACTGGTGATGGGAGTGTAAATTAGTTCAACCATTGTGGAAAACAGTGTGGTGATTCCTCAAAGAGCTAAAAACGGAACCTCCATTCAACCCAGCAATTCCATTATTGGGTATATAACCAAAAGAATATAAATTATTTGATTATAAAGACACATGCATATGTTCACTGCAGTACTATTCACAATAGCAAAGACACGGAATCAATGTATGCCTGCCAATGGTAGACCGGATAAAGAAAATATTTTACATGTACACCATGAAATACTATACAGCCATAAAAATGAAAAGTTCATGTCCTTTCCAGGAACATGGAAGGAACTAGAGACCATTACCCTTAGCAAACTAAAGTAGGAACAGAAAACCAAATACCACATGTTCTCACTAACAAGTGGGAGTTAAATGATTAGAACGCATGGAAATATAGAGGGGAACAACACACATTGGGGTCTATGGGAGGGTGGTAGGTGGGAGGAGGGAGAGGATCAGGAAAAATAATTAATGGGTACTAGGCTCAATACCTAGGTGATGGAATAATCTGTACAAAAAATGTATGCCCATGATGTACATTTACCAGTGTAACAAACCTGCACATCCTGCATATGCACGCCAAACTTAAAAGTTAATTTTTTTTTCTTCAGTGTAAATATACCAGGCATCTGCTTAACTAGATCACTTAGAATCATTATGGTAAGTTAATTTGCTTAATCCATATAAGGAACCACAACAAGATATTCTTCAGCTTTCCCCTTTCTCTTTAGAAATGAAAAGTTTTAGTTCAATAATTATAAATAAATTGTATTTAAGGAAAACACATGTAGAATTGGGCTCAGTTCCAACAAGAATTTGTCTAATCTAGGTTAATTGTTTTGTGAAAATAATTACATATTTAGTCCCTGTGTATATGTGTATATACATTGGCAGTAGCATCAGCCTGCAAGTTGATTGAAAATATATCAACTATATATTGACGAATGTTTTAAATTATTTAGTTTCTATTTTATGATATTTTGTTTTAATCAGCATAGGTTACTTAATAGTTTTGGCACAGCAAAATAAACTATCAACAGAACAGACAGCCTACACATGAGAGAAAGTTTCTGCAAACTATGCATATGACAAAGGTCTAATATCCAGCATCTATAAAGAACTTAAGCAAATTTACAAGAAAAAAACATAAAACACCATTAAAAAGTGGGCAAAGGATATGAACAGAAACTTTTCAAAAGAAAATTCTTTATGTTTGGTGGCATTTCAAATGTATTATAAATTGTGATTTATTTTTAACTCGTGACTAAATTTTGTTGATAGAATTAATTTCTTATATTAGCTTTTTTATGTATTTGATGACTCCATTTCTGTCACCTAATAATTATTAATCCCTAAGTGACCTCTGTGGTTCTGCTACCACATTTCTAAAGTAAGTGTATTATGGTACCTAATGTTTTAGTTTCTTGTGAGAAAGAGATAATAAGTTAACACTTTCAAAGAAGTGTCTGGCTTATAGTAATAACTTATTTTGCAATTAGGCCAAATATTAATATCATGATCGTCATCATCACAAATATTGATTCACTTATTAATTTGTGACAGGGTATAGGACATTAAACTTGGATTTAATTATCTTGGTCTTCCACTAAGTAGATAACTCACATGGGGCAAAGCACTTAAATCTTCTGGGTCTTATTTCTTCATCTGTAAAGTGAAACTAACTATAAGGAACTGTAATGCTGTACAACACAGCTTTTTTCCTATATACATGTACTAGCCACACAAGGAACTGAATATTACTTCTAAATAGGGCCATGTGGCTGATAGTTATCATATCAGGAAATGCTAGTCTATAATATTCTGGATTCTAAATTTAAATACATTCATCAACAAAACAAGGCTATAACTGGAAAAAGTAGTTTTGAGATCCATGATATTCATTTACTCCCAGAAGTGGTCAGCTTTCAGGGAATATCTGAGGTGCTGGATATTATTGGGCTGAGATGGCCTTATTTGTTTTCAGTTATACACAAGTCAATTTATTTTTCCATTATATTTGCATATTTTAATCATGAGTGACCACTGTCTTAATGAAGTCCATGCTTGTTTTGTTTGTTTGTTTGTTTTCTGTTTTTTGAGACAGAGTCTCGCTCTGTCAGCAGGCTGGAGTGCAGTGTCGTGATCTTGGCCTCTTGAGTTGAAGCAATTCTTATATCTCAGCCTCCCAAGTGTCTGGGACTACAGGTGTGCACTACCACACCCAGCTAATTTTTTGAATTTTTAGTAGAGATGGGCTTTTGCCATGTTGGCCAGCCTGGTCTTGAAAGTTTGGCCTCAAGTGATCTACCCACCTCGGTTGCCCAAAGTGCTGGCATTACAAGTGTGAGCCACCATGCCTGGCCTATGCTTGTGGTTTTAATTGATATATTTTAAAATCTGGTGATTATACTGAAACTGGCTCACAAAAGCCCAGAAAAATAAATCTATGTCAATAGTGAAAAATATAGGCTTATACAGTAGTGGCATTTCTACCCTGGATACACATTAGAATTACTTGGGGGATGTGGGTTTTAGAAATCCTGATTTTTGAATCCCACTCTCAGATTCTTATTTACTTGGTATAAGATGGGGCCATGCTTTGGAATGTTTTCAGGTGATTCAAATAGGCAATTAGGGTGAAAACCATTGGCTAAAACCTTTGGTGAGAGTAGCATAACATCAATTCTCACAGCATTCCAGGAACTGGGGCCATGAGCTATTATGTATATTTCAGAGTCACATTTGTCAAATCTCGGTATGTGTAGAATTCCGTTAGGGGCTTACAGGAATCTTCATTTTGGTAGGCACACCAGTGATGCTGATGCAGAAGGAGCTTGGGAGGTAAAAGATCTCCAATGAGAACACAAAACACTGCTGAAAAAAATCACAGATGACACTAACAAATGGAAAACCATTCCATGCTCACAGATTGGAAGAATCAATATCATTAAAGTGGCCATACTGCCCAGAGCAATTCAGCACTATTCCTATCATACTACCAACATCATTTTTCACAGAAATAGAAAAAAGCTTTCTAAAATTCACATGGAACCAAAAAGAGCCCAAACAGATAAAGCAATGCTACGGAAAAATAACAAAGGTGGAGGCAGCACATTACTTGACTTCAAACTATGCTATCAGGCTATTCACAATAGCAAAGATGTGGAATCAACCTAAATGTCCATCAATAGTGAATTGGATAAAGAAAATGTGGTATGTATATACCAATGGAATACTACTCAGCCATAAAAAGAAAGAAACCATGTCCTTTGCAGCAACATGGATGCAGTTAGAGGTCATTCTTCTAAGAAAATTAATGCAGAAATAGGAAACCAAATACCACATGTTGTAACTTCTAAGTGGTTGCTAAATGTGGGGTACACATGGACATAAAGATGAGAACAATAGACACTAAGACTGCTAAAGGGGGAATGAAGAGGCAACAAGGGTTGGAAAATTATCCAGTACTATGCTCAGTACCTACATGATGAGATGAGTCATATCATAAACATCTGCATCACGAAAGCTTCACCAAATATACCCATGTAACAAACCTGTGCATGTACTCCCTGAATCTAAAATAAAAGTTGAAATTATTTAAAAAAATAAATTTTTTAAAAGAAGCAGTTTGGATTACATGTTGAGAACCATTGTTTTACAGAACAATCATATTTTCTGCCAACTTGTTAAGCTTGAGATAAGATATGAAATAAATAAGTGAAAGAATTTTGACTACCTTAAAATACTATGTAAATGTGAAGTTTTTCATATTTTTTAGATCTGGAATTCTTGGATAAGTGTCTTTGAATTGAGTGCAATGTCAGATGAGATGTTGACAATGCGGATGGTATTAGCAGAGAGAGCACATGTAAATGAATGTGGTCTGGAAGGAAAAAATGAGCCTCCTCTATTTGCTTCTTTAGTAATGATGGATGGTGACATCATCCCTTTCTAGTTGTCACTGTGGAAATTTAAATAGGAAAGGAAGGCTCTGGTTTATAGCCCATGGCAATG
Organism: Piliocolobus tephrosceles; assembly: GCF_002776525.5. Lineage (NCBI taxonomy): Eukaryota > Metazoa > Chordata > Mammalia > Primates > Cercopithecidae > Piliocolobus > Piliocolobus tephrosceles. The sequence goes on from NC_045438.1 coordinate 109,194,180, forward strand.
ACATTTTTGGTCACTGATTGTCTTCTAAGAGATATTCTTAGGTGCCCTTTGTTACTATGGTAAATTTAAAGTGGCCCAGATCTGATTCCAAGCCTTTTCAAAGTAAGAAATCTTATTTTGTCTGAAAGCCTATGCAATCATTGGGTATTGTATTTTTAACCAAATTAACTCAAGTGATATAAACAAAGAATTCCAATTTATCCATTCAAAATGATAAGTTATTACTACATTGAGCATAACACTCATGTCCCACTGATTAATGCATTTTATTTCTATTGACTCATGAACATGAGAAACAAAACCATAATCTAAGGTTGCTTACTAGACATGAAATTCAATTAAAGAGAATATTTGGATTAATTAAACTGCTATTCCATCAGACTAAAAAGAGATAGAAACTTCCATATCACACTTAGATGTTCTTATAGTGAATCTGATTACTTGCAGTCCAAAAACAAGTTTTGCTTTCCTTTTGGCAGTGCTAAGATGAAAACTCAGTATTTTCTTCTGTGGCTTTCCTTCCATCATGCTTTCATGGCTAGTTAATCCTTTTTGAAAATAGTTTTGTGATTACTCTAGACACGGTAATGCATTTGGCTGGGTTTAGTCTTCTTTTAGCACAGTCTTGTTGAGGTTGCGAAGAATAGTCATTCTCAGATTTCCACAAGTGATAGTCAATGCAGGTTTATTATAACAGTTCAAGGAAAGAATAATTTTGTAACTGATATCAATCAGCGGTGGAGAGCTTGAATATATTTCAGGATACAACAACTACACTAGTGGCCTTATAGCAACTCTAGTAATCTATTAATAGCAGCATCTCTATTCACTAATTATGTGAATATGCTCCCAGGAGTTGTCTTTTATAATGTAAACTCAAGCATTTTTTTTTTAATTTTTATTTTTTTAGAGACAAGGTGTCTCCCTGTCACCCAGGCTAAAGTACAGTGGCACATCTTAGCTCACCATAACCTCAAACTCTTGGGCTCAACTGATCCTCCCACCTCAGCCTCCCACATAACTGGTACAGGTGCATACTACCATGCCTAGTTAATTTTTAAATTTTTGATAAAGACAGGGTCTCGCTGTGTTGCCAAGACTGGTCTCTAACTCCTGGCCTCAAGTGATCCTCTTGCCTTTGCCTCTCAAAGTGCTGAGATTGCAGGCATGAGCCACCATGCCCGGCCAGCATTTCTAAAAATAGTTGTAACCCATCTTTTCTTTATATTTCTCTTTTATTGCCTTTGGTTCTCTCTGAGTGTCTCACAATCAATATGTCTTGGAGAGAATATGATTTGCTGGGTTTCTTACTAACATCAAACACCCATATTGTATAGGATTCCCAGGCCATCTCTCTTCATAAGCCATTTCTCTCCTATGTGTTCAGTGTATTGATGGCTGCCTTTGTTACAGTGCTTATCTATGAGTCTCAATACAAAAGGAATGGATACTCATGAACAAATTCCTGGTTTAGACAGCTTCCCTCACAAGAGGGCTGTGGACCTGTCAGACACTGATGTCTTCACAGCCTTTATAGCTCACACCAAGTACTGAAGGCCTATGAGCGAGTCTATCTTTCTGAGGTGCTCTGTAACTCTTTCCTCTGATCAATTATATATTGATTTTAAAATTTAAATCTCAGAGAGCAATCTTATTTTCTTTATTTATAAGTTCTTGGGGGAATGTCCCTTTAATACTGCAATAGAAATTAAATTCATCCAACTTGTTTTAAACACTATTGATAGATCTAGCAAGATAAATCAGATATAAAATCTGGTCAAAGTAATCAGAGAATAAAAAAAATACTACAAAATGATATTTACGTAAAATCCAAGATACTTAATGGAGGATCTTTCAAATCATTGTTAACATTATGATTATTATTTAGATGAGGTTCCATATGAAAATAATATAAAGTCAAGTTAACATATCATGGGACAAAATAGGAATTACTACCATCAAAATTGGAAAATATGTCATTTAATTCATAAAAATAAATGAATGAATTCCTATTATGAAGTAAAATATCCTTCCTATTCTTTATTAAACTGTATAAATTTTAAAGAAGCCCAAATCTACATGAACATAAAGTTGGTATATGTTCCATGTTTTATAAATATTAAATTTTGAATCCAAAGTCAAATGCTGCATGTAATAATATTCAGTAAATTTTTAATAAATGTGTCGATTAAACTTTTAAAGGAAATATTAATATAATGTATCCATTGTCATTTGAATGTTCTCAAATCACTTATTAATTATCCTTCTGATGAATTTAATTTTTATGCAGTCTATCTTATAGATATATGTCATGTTGAACAAAAAAATCTTTTTATATTTAAGCCAGATAGTCCCAGATCCTTGTAACTTTGACACTTGCTATCTTTGTAAAACAATTTCAGTAGCTTATTTCAGTATCAGGGATCTCAAGAGGTAAGTGGAAATGAGAAGTAAATTCCCAATTAAGTTTAATCGATTTTATGTTTTACAGCACTCTCTTTCAAATATTCCACATATAAATGCTTTGTGTTGCTCTTTGATGTAGGTATAAATGTCAATATAAGTAAATATAGTTGTCCCTCAGTATCCAAGAGAGGAATTGATTCCAAAACCTCCCTTGGATGCCCAAATCCATGAATGCTCAAGTCTCAGATAGAAAATAGCATAACATTTTCTTATAACCTAAGCATATCCTCCTATATACTTTAAATCATCCCTAGATTACTTATAACATCTAATATGATGTCAGTGCTATGTATATATTTTTATACTGTATTAGTTAGGGAATATGACAAGAAAGAAAAGTCTGTACATATTCACTACAGATGCATTTTTTTCCCTCAAATATCTGAATATAGTAATATTTGGATTGTGGTTGGTTGAATTCACGGATGTGGAATCCATGAATACAAGAGGCCAACTGTACTCCCACTGTGGCTCTAAATCTAATTTGTTGTACATTCAGTTTATTTTTACCTTTATCTTTTTGAGACAGAATCTCACTCTGTCACCCAGGCTGGAATGCAGTGGCACATCTCGGCTCAGTGCAACCTCCACCTCCAGGTCCAAGCAATTCTCGTGCCTCAGCCTCTTGAGTAGCTGGGACCACAGGTGCGAGTCACCATGCCAGGCTAATTTTTGTATTTTCCGTAGATATGGGTTTTCACCGTGTTACCTAGTCTGGTCTCAAACTACTGACCTAAGGTGATCTGCTTGGCTCGGCCTATCAAAATGCTGGAATTACAGGTGTGAGCCACTGAACCCAGCATGTCCATCCACTTTGTTCAGGATATAGTAACATTGAAATAAATGATTTTTAAAATAAGAACAAAGAAAAGGTTTTTCCTTCCAGAAGGGAGCAACATTCATATGAAGGCCAACAACCATATAAAGAAAAGATCAACATCACTTATTGTTAGAGAAATGTAAATCAAAGGTACAACGAGATATCATCTCACACCAGTCAGAATGGCTATTATGAAAATAAAAAAAAAAATAGATGCTGATGAGGCTGTAGAGAAAAAAGGAATACTTATACACTGTTGATGAGAGTGTAAATTAGTTCAACCATTGTAGAATACAGTGTAGTGATTCCTCAAAGATCTAGACAGAAATACCATTCGATCCAGCAATCCCATTACTAGGTATATATCCAAAGGAATATAAATCATTCTATCATAAAGACACATGCACGCATATGTTCACTGCAGCACTATTCACAATAGCAAAGATATGGAATCAATTTTCATGCCCATCAATAAAAGAACGAATAAAGAAAATATGTTACATGTACATCATGGAATACTATGCAGCCATGAAAAAGAATGATATTGTGTCTTTTACAGGGACATGGATGGAGCTGGAGGCCATTATCCTTAGCAAACTAATGCAGGAAGAGAAAACCAAATACCACATGTTCTTTCTTATAAATAGGAGCTAAACAATGAGAACACATGAACAAATGGAGGAAAACAACACACACTGGGGCCTATGGGAGGATGGAAGAGGGGAGGAGGGAGAGAATTAGGAAAAATAACTAATGTGTACTAAGCTTAATGTCTGGGTGATGAAATAATCTACAAAAAAAAGCCCATGACACCATTTACCTATGTAACAAACTTCCATATCCTGCACATGTATTCTGAAATTAAATAAACATTAAAAATAAACATTAAAATAAAATAAACATTAAAAAAGATATAAAAAATAAGCATGCATAACTTTAACTTTTAGTATTGCAACTTTTTACAGAATACTCTGCTACATAAATGAATTAAGTGTACTATTTTGTTTAATAGCATTTTTACTGTTGTTCTTCAATCACATCTATAATATAAAATCTTTAAAATCAGGCAAACTCATACTGGACACTGCAAAACATACTAAATTGTAAAGATCGTCCACACTGTGAGGAAACTGCATCAACTAGTAGGCAAAATAACCAGCTAGCGTCATAATCACAGGATCAAATTCACACATAACAATATTAACCTCAAATGTGAATGGGCTAAATGCCCCAATTAAAAGACACAGACTGGCATATTGGATAAAGAGTTAAGACCCATCGGTGTGCTGTATTCAGGAGGCCCATCTCAAAATAAAGGGATGGAGGAATATTTACCAAGCAAAAGGAAAGCAAAAAATAAATAAGTAAGAAAATAAACAAACAAACAAATAAATAAAAGCAGGGGTTGCATTCCTAGTCTCTAATAAAACAGACTTCAAACCAGCAAAGATAAAAAATGACAAAGAAAGACATTACATAATGGTCAAGGGATCAATGAAACAAGAAGAGCTAACTATCCTAAATATATATGCACCCAATACAGGAGCACCAGATTCATAAAGCAAGTCCTTAGAGACTTACAAGGAGACTTAGACTCCCACACAACAATAGTGGGAGACTTTAACATCCCACTGTCAATATTAGGCAGATCAGTGAGACAGAAAATTAACAAGGATATTCAGGAATTGAACTCAGATGTGGACCCATCAGACCTAATAGACATCTACAGAACTGTCCACCCAAAATCAACAGATTATATATTCTTCTCAACACCACATCACACTTATTCTAAAATTGACTGCATAATTGGAAGTAAAATACTCCTCAGAAAATGCAAAATAATGGAAATCATAGCAAACAGTGTCTCAGAGCACAGTGAAATCAAATTAGAAGTCAGGATTAATAAATTCACTCAAAACTGCACAACTACATGGAAACTGAACAACATGCTCCTGAATGACTATGGTGAATAACAAAATTAAGGCAGAAATGGGTAAGTTCCTTGAAACCAATGAGAACAAAGAGACAACATACCAGAATCTCTGGAACACATTTAAAACACTGTTTAGAGGGAAAATTTATAGCACTAAATGTCCACAGGAGAAAGAAGGAAAGATCCAAAATTGACACCCTAATATCACAATTAAAACAACTAGAGAAGCAAGAGCAAACAAATTCAAAAGCCAGCAGAAGACAAGAAATAACTAAGATCAGAGCAGAACTGAAGGAAATAGAGACACTGAAAACTCTTCAAAAAATCAATAGCCCAGAAGCTGGTTTATTGAAAAGATTAACAAAATAGATAACCACTAGTCAGACTAATAACAAAGAAAAGAGAAGAATCAAATAGACACAATAAAAAATGATAAAGGGGATATCACCATGGATCCCACAGAAATGTAAATTACCATCAGAGAATACTAAAAATACCTCTACACAAATAAACTAGAAAATCAGGAAGAAATTGATAAATTCCTGGACACATACACCCTACCAAGACTAAACCAGGAAGCTGCTGAATCCCTGAATAGACTAATAACAAGTTAGTGAAATTGAGGCAGTAATTAATAGCCTACCAATCAAGAAAAGCCCAGGACCCGACGGATTCACAGCCAAATTCTACCAGAGGTACAAAGAGGAGCTGGTACCATTCCTTCTGAAACTATTCTGAACAGTATAAAATGAGGGACTCCTCCCTAACTCATATTATGAAGCCAGCATCATCTTGATGCCAAAACCTGACAGAGACTCAACAAAAAAAGAAAATTTCAGGCCAATATACCTAGTGAACATTGATGCAAAAATCCTTAATAACATACTGGCCAACAGAATCCAGCAGAATATCAAAAAGCTTATCCACCATGATCATGATGGTTTCATCCCTGAGATGCAAGTCTAGTTCATCTAGTTGCATCTAGTTCATATGCAAATCGATAAATGCAATCGATAACATAAACAAAAACAATGACAAAAATCACATTGATTATCTCAGTAGATGCAGAAAAGGCCTTCAATAAAATTCAACATCCCTTCACAGTAAAACCTCTCAAGAAACTAGGTATTGATGGAACGTATCTCAAAATAATTAGAGCTACTTGTGACAAACCCACAGCCAGTATCATACTGAATGGGCACAAACTGGAAACATTCCCTTAGAGAACTGGCAAAAGACAAGAATGCCCTCTCTCACCACTCCTATTCAACATAGTATTGGAATTTTGACCAGGGCAATCAGGCAAGAGAAAGAGATAAAGGGTTTTCAAATAGGAATAGAGGAAGTCAAATTGTCTTTATCTGCAGATGACATGATTGTATATTTAGAAAACCCCATCGTCTCAGCCCAAAATCTCCTTAAGCTTATAAGAAACTTCAGCAACATCTCAGGATATAAAATAAAAGTGCAAAAATCACAAGCATTCCTATACACCAGTAACTGACAAACAGAGAGCCAAATCATGACTGAACTCCCATTCACATTATTACAAAGTGAATAAAATGTCTAGGAATCCAACTTACAAGAGATGTGAAGGACCTCTTCAAGGAGAACTACAAACCACTGCTCAAGGAAATAAGAGAGGACACAAACAAATGAAAAACATTCCATGCTCATGGATAGAAAGAATCAATATTGTGAAAATGGCCACCTTACCCAAAGTAATTTATAAATTCAATGCTATCCCCATCAAGCTACCATTGACTTTCTTCACAGAATTAGAAAACTCTGCTTTAAATTTCACATTTAACCAAAAGAGAGCCTGTATAGCCAAGACAATCCTAAGCAAAAAGAACAAAGCTGGAGGCATTATGCTACCTGACTTCAAACTATACTGCAAGGCTACAGTAACCAAAACAGCATGTTGCTGGTTCTAAAACAGATATATAGACCAATGGAATAGAACAGAGGCCTCAGAAATAACACCACACTTCTACAAACATCTGACAAAAACAAGAAATGGGGAAAGGATTCCCTATTTAATAAATGCTTTTGGGAAAACTGACTAACCATATTCAGAATACTGAAACTGGACCCCTTCCTTACACCTTAGACAAAAATTAAGATGGATTAAAGACATAAACGTAAGACTTAAAACCATAAAAACCCTAGAAGAAAACCTAGGCAATACCATTCAGGACATAGGCATGGGCAAATACTTCATGACTAAAACACCAAAAACAACAGCAACAGAAGCCAAAATTGACAAATGGCATCTAATTAAACTAAAGAGCTTCTGCATAGCGAAAGAAACTATCATCAGAGTGAAGAGGAATCCTGCAGAATGGGAAAAATTTTTTGCAATCTATCCATCTGATAAAGGGCTAATATTCAGAATCTACAAATAAGTTAAACAAGTGTACAAGAAAACAAACAACCCCATCAAAAAGAGGGCAAAGGATATGAACAGACACTTCTCAAAAGAAGACATTTATGCAGCCAAAAACATGAAAAAAAGGTCATCACTGGTCATTAGAAAAATGCAAATCAAAACACAATGAGATACCATCTCACACGAATAGAATGGACATCATTAAAAAGTCAGGAAACAACAGATGCTGGAGAAGATGTGAAGAAATAGGAACGCTTTTACAGTGTTGGTGAGAATGTAAATTAGTTCAACCATTGTGGAAGACAGTGTAATGATCCTCAAGGATCTAGAACCAGAACTACCATTTGACCCAGTGATCCCATTACTGGGTAAACACCCAATGGATTATAAATCATTGTACTATAAAGACATGCACACGTATGTTTATGGCAGCACTGTTCATTATGGCAAAGACTTGGAACCAACCCAAATGCCCATCAATGATAGACTGGATAAAAAAATGTGGCACATATGCACCATGGAATACCATGCAGCTATAAAAAAGGATGAGTTCATGTCCTTTGCAGGGACATGGATGAAGCTGGAAACCATCATTCTCAGCAAACTAACACAAGAACAGAAAATGAAACACCACATGTTCTCACTCATAAGTGGGAGTTGAACAGTGAGAATGCATGGACACAGAAAGGGGAGCAACACACACTGAGGTCTGTCAGGGGTGAGGGGTTATGAGAGGGATAGCATTAGGAGAAATACCTAATGGAGATGATGGGTTGATGGGTGCAGCAAACCACCATGGCACGTGTATACCTATGTAACAAACCTGCACATTCTGCACATGTATCACAGACCTTAAAGTATAAAAATGAAAAAGAAAGAATAAGAAAAAAAAATTTTGATTTTGCCAGGATACTCAGAATGTATCAGGCTCAGTGATGAGCTCACATTAATCATGCTCACAAAAGAGTCATCTATAAAACAGATTGTTAATTCATTAATTCAAATGAAATAGAACTTCCGATGTTCAAGACTTTTTATCAGCTGATCAGTATATCTTCACTTCAGCAATAAAGTTTTATGTGGAGCAGGTGTCATCAGAATATTGCTTGGTGAGCAAGAGCAACCAGGAACATGATCATAATAGCGTTAAAAGATTGCAATGGTCTGAGGCAGCCACAAGAGATATACGTCCCTCTCCTTGGACAACCCTAAAACTACTCTTTTGTGTTCTTGCTATTTTATTATCCTTTTGGTGGACTCCATGTAGAATTTCTGCCTTTACTCAGCATATTGTTATTTATCTTCCAAAATGCTAAACCAAGGTAGATTAGGTCTTCCTTGTACATCAATAGTATTGTATTAATGCCTTCTAAAGTTTATTCATTAAGTTCCTTGACTACATTTCAGCAATGCATTTTTTATTCTGATTTCATTTAGGAAGGGATTTTCTCATGGCAATGAGTTGTGTATTAGCCTGGGGATGTTGGTTGCCGTTTTTGCAAATAGCTGATTTCATATGTTACAGTTTTTTAACTCCAATTATCTTAAATTATTATGAAACTGTTAAATATAATTTACCATGAACCTGTGTGTGTAGTATATGGGTTTTAATAAAGCAAAATGGTTTAAAATGTACAAAAATATATACAGCAAATAATAATAGAATACTTCATGTTTTGGGCCATAATTTTCAATAAGCATGGTCTACATATCTGTACTTGGTACAAACAACTATCTGGTACAAATCGTTAAAAAAATGAGATATATATTACAATTTTAAATACTTGTACTAAGCACTTTGATATTATGCAGACCCAACAATTTTTATGCAAATACTTACCAAAAATTACCATAGCTATTTATGATGATGTTTAAAAATTTTACTTACTAACATTAACTCATAAAAGCGGCGGCCTCTGATGAGTAATGTGCTAGTTTTGCTACCTTTTAAGATTATCTTTACGTATAAATATTAGGTCTTTTAACAAGATATGCTCTTCTTTTTTTGGCTCTGAAACCAAAGCATTAACAAATTTCAAGGTTGGACAAAAAATATTTTTATCATTAATTACTTTTTAAATAGCAATTTTTAGTTAGCAATAATTATTTTTCTGTCAACTAATACTGATGGATTGCACATTATCTGTTAGAAATGTGTAGAAATATATAGTTATCTTGATTTATTACTTTAGTTATTAATTTTATTTATTATTGCTATTATAATTATTATTTATTGTTACCAAGGTAGAAGTGTGAATTACAATAACCTTTTTAAAAAAATATTTGACATACCTATTAAAATTTAAAATATGCATTTCTTTTGACCTAGCAATCCCACTTTTAGAAATATGTTTTTCAGAAATAAAATAATCAGTATATTGGCATACAAGTACAAAGATATTCAATGCAGATATGATTTATTATTTTAAAAATAACAATCTGAAAGTTATCTGATACATCAAAGGATGGGATATCATAGGATCATTTCTTTTTAATTTTTAATTTTAATTTTTGATGGTACATAGTAGTTGTATATATTTATGTGGTACATGAGATATTTTGATATAGGCACACAATGCTTAATAAGTACATCACGTAAAATGTGGTACTCATCTGCTCAAGCATTTATCCTTTGTGTTACAAACAATCCAATTATACTGTTTTGAATATTTTAAAATGTATAATTAAATTATTATTGGCTATTGTCACCCCGTTGTGCTCTCAAATACTAGTTCTTATCCATTCTTTCTTTCTTTTTTTTGTACCCATTATCCAACCTCACTTCCCCTCCTCTACCCTCCCACTACTTTCCCAGTGTCTGGTAATCATCATTCTACTCTTTATCTCTATTAGTTTATTTGTTTTGATTTTTAGATCCCACAAGTAAATGAGAACATGTAATATTTGTCTTTCTGTGTCTGCCTTATTTCACTTAGCATAATGACCTCCAGTTCCATTCATGTTGCTGCACATGACAGATCTAATTTTTTGTATGTCTGAATAGTACCCCACTGTGTATAAGTACCACATTTTCATTATTCATTCATCTATTGATCGATACTTAGGTTGCTTCCAAATTGTGGCTGTTGCAAACAGTGCTGCAACAAACATGGGAGTTCAGATATCTCCCAATATACTGAATTTTATGGACCTATTTTTAAATCATAAACTATATCCATAAGTTGTAACTTAGCAAAATATCTAAAATATCAATCACTGTGTATTTATTTCATTTTGTTATAAAGTAAAGAGGGATGTGAATAAATATCCCTCAATTCAATAAATATCCCACAATTACATATAAATATATGTGTATACATACACATGTTTCATGGGTTAAGTGAAAGACAAAGTATGATATACATGAAATCATTAATATATTTATTTATAAATGTATATTGGAAGGGGTATGTGAGGAGAAACTATTAGTTGTCATCATGTAGCTCTATATTTGGTCAATTTGTTTCAATAAGCAAGTATTTTAGATTTTTAAGTTAAAAGAGTAACTTGTTAATACATTCAATTGTTGTATCTTTCAGGTTTTGTTTTCATTTTTCATTTAAATATTCTTGGATTTAAGTGTGTATAATACCACTTTTTATGACAGCTTCAAATCATTGGTAGACTTTGTTGATCATCCTGAAGCCATCCTGAACTCCTGTAAATTTTTGTTGTTTTTTTGCTTTCAAGGTGGAAATTGTTTCAGTTCTTCAACACTATTTTATTCATATTCTGTCTTCACTTATCAAGATATACTTACTGTGAGAGCAAGCAAGAGTGAATATTTTACGCATTGATTTGGGAGGAGGTATGAGTAATGTAGTAAGAGCTAGGTGGAAGAGAATTTATTGACATTTAGGCACTCATCCTTGACCTGAAACTCAATCTTCTGGGAAAGACAACTAGATCTAGTCCTAATAGACTTGTAATTGATTGAACTGTGTTCCCCACAAATTCATATCTTAACCCCAAATGTGATTATATTTGGAAATAGAGTCTTAAGTAATTAAGGTTAATTGGGTCATAATGATGAGGCCCTAATTTAATAGAACTCCTCTCCTTATAAGAGGAAGAGACATCATATCTCCTCACATGTGCAGTGAAGAAGTCCATGAGGTGACCCAGTGAGAATTTGTATTGTTTAAGCCACCCAGTCTGTGGTATTTGTTACAGCATCTCAAACAGACTAATACAAGGATTCAATGGGTTCTTGAGATATAACCTACAACAAGTAATGTGGTGATACTAAAATTGATTTGCCTAATATTGAAGAAAACAGAAGGCTCAAATAGATTCTAAAAATTTAGGCTCATTATTATGTGAAATCAGAAGCATTCATCATCTATGTTTTCTAGATGGGCCTATAGGACAACTTCTTAACTAATGCAATGTAGAATACACTAACACGAGGAGCCTTAATATCTGTAGGAAGCTCTGCTGTTGCTCGCTTCCATAAATTATGGTTAATTGAAAGAGAAACGAAGGAGAATTATGGAGTTTTAGAAAGGCAGAAGCCAGGAGGCAGCAATTTATTTTCAAAAGCAATGTGAATATGAGCTGTTTTTACTCATAACTCTTCTGATACAAAATGTTTAGAGTTTTCCCACACTAACAACCAATTCTCCAACTCTCTGGACACCAAATGAGTGCCTCACAACCTAATTCAATATGATGCTAACTGCTTAGAGTTAGCATGAGACTCCAGAGGTTTAAGGGCTCAGTAACAAAAGACTGCCCTCATGTCAGATACCAGTTTCAAGTGCCAAGTACCCAAGGTACTTGCACTTCTGTGTGACTTGTATACAATATGGGGGTCCCCACAACCCCTACTTCAGGTTCAATCATTTGCTAGAACAGCTTATAGAGCCAAGGAAAACACTTTATTTACTATTACCAGTTTATTATATATGAAAGAAGAAATTAACAGAGGCACATATATACATAGCATCCTAGATGGGATAAAATGCCTTGGTTTGTTGACTGAGATACTGAAACAAATAAGTTTGGGAAGACAATTCACAAGGAATTTCTAGAAAAGACATGGGGAGGGACTTATGGGAGTGGACACAGAACATGCAGATTTTTGTGTCTCATATTAATGCTCATCACAGAGCACCTACCACAACATAGGTCACTGAATAACTATATGCACAGAAAGGCTCATCCTTTGGGTGAGAGCCGGTCTCTCCTGTGCTGATACAGTAGTCCAAAGTACAGAAAAGGCATAGCTATAGGAATCAAGTCATGGACCCAACTGTGCACCTTCTTGCCAAGGCTAATCTAGCTACTGCCACTAACAAAGCTCAGTTACTATCAAAGACTTATGATAAACTCTCAATATGGTACAATTCCTGGAGAAGTCAAGTGTCATTTTCTGGCAGACATAAGTATCATATCAAACTCCTTCTATGCTGGATGGGATGGCTATTTGTTCTGAGTAGAGATAATATCTCATTATGGATCTGTTTTACCTGCCCCTACTGCCTCGACCAGTATCCTCACCTGAGAGCTTACATACTGCCTGATGGATTTTTTTGTCATGATATACCATACCATATTGGCTCAGTGTAAGGGATTTGTTTTACAACAAAGGAGTTGCAATAATTGGTGTGTGCCTATGGGATATATTTCTCTCACTATATACCTTCACCTAGAAGCAGCCTATGAGACGAAACAATGAATGTCTTATAAAGACTAAACTAAGGTAACAGCTTAGGAACAACCTCTAGCAGGTTGAAACTTGTCCTCCATGATGAGTGATTACTGTCAACCAACTGCTGATACACAGTGTTGTGCTGCAAGTAGCTAGAATTAATGGGTCCAGAACCAAGGGGAAGAAGTGGCATTGGGACTTCTCAACATCATTTCCTGTGACTCAACTTGCTGAATTCATTTTTCTGTCCTTGCAACCTTGTATTCTACCTGACTTTGTACTAGTTCTCAGCCTTTAGATCAACTGGATCCCTGCCTAGATTAACGGGCAAAGAAAGGAACTATCTAACTGATGACCACAAGGACACACAGTTGCTGCTAAAAATGAGAGATGAGACGAGTGTATATCGCAGCCAGGAGCTTCATCAGAATGACGCTTGATCTTTCTATGTCCAGAGATGATGGTTAAGAGCTATTTTAAAAATCATGACACAGGCCGGGCGCAGTGGCTCATGCTTGTAATCCCAGCACTTTGGGAGACTGAGGCAGGCAGATCACAAGGTCAGGAGATCGAGACCATCCTGGCCAACATGGTGAAAACTTGTCTCCACTAAAAGTACAAAAATTAGCTGGGTGTGGTGGCACGTGCCTGTAATCCCAGCTACTCAGGATGCTGAGGCAGGAAAATTGCTTGAACCAGGGAGTCAGAGATTGCAGTGAGCCGAGATTGTGCCACTGTACTCCAGCCTGGTGACAGAGTGAGACTCCGTATCAAAAGAAAAAAAAAATCATGACACAAAAAAGAGTGACTCAACTAAGAGCTCAGGACATTTAAGGATGAGGGTCCAGGTGCCACAGCAGAACAGCAACACTTACTTGCTCAAAGGCTATGTTGGAAGGCAAAGAATATCCAGAATTAGTGACAGAAGAGGCAGGTGATCAAAAGCAGTTAACAGCCTGAGGACCAGCTACAGCAATGAGGACTGTAGTTTGGTTTATTAATCTTCTTTCATTCAGTATTAGTAAATATCATTGCTGTCTCCCCCCTGGAATAAGGCTGTATGTGATAGTCTGGACTTAACGCAGGGCATAAACAGACATGAAAGGTGCCATATATGGAGAGTATTGCACAGCTTTTATAAATTACTTCAAAATTAAACCCCCTTGCCCTATTAATGTAGCCACTACCATAGCAACCTATTTCACTAAGGCGTCTATTAGCTTCACACAGGCACAGGTTGACAGTGCCTTGCGTTAGAAGTGCACTTCTTGATTCATATTTCTTGCCCTGTGTCTTCTTTGATGCTGAGGTGTGGGCACCCATGGGAACCTGTTTGGAAATTACAGAGAGCCCAAATATGTGGACCAGATAGTGCCCTGTGTGGAGGGATGGAATCTTGTTTCTAGTGGGCCTCTAGAAGCTAGAAAAGACAAGGAAATGTTCTTCCCCAAGACCCCCAGAGAGGCAGGCAGCTCTGTTTTGACTTTAGCCCAGTGAGACTCATGTCAGACTCCTGACCTACAGAGCTATAAGACAATAGATTTGTTTTGCTTAAACTATTGAGTTTATGAAAATTCTTTACAGCTACAGAAGAAAGCTAATATGCCACTTGACCCATTTTATTTACTGATCATTTCCCCTTTACAAGACTGCAGTTACTTTCAATTGTTCTCCATGTCTTCACCTCATTGTGAGGGTAGTATTTCAGGTGCTACAACCTGGAACTCCAGAATCTTCACAATCTAAGTCTAAGAAAAATAGGTAATATTTTTCTATCCGTACTCCTTTTGCTCCTTAATTATATCTCTCTAACCCAACAAGTTTAGTAATGTATTTGCCAGCTACATCTTCAGAATGCAAGCCTCTTACGGCAGAGATTTTTCTTTTCTACAATCATCATCAATGTGTATTTTATGCCATGTCTCTACATATATAGATATGAAAAATATATGTATTTCATGTCTATATACATATATAGACAGAAAGAGAATGAATGAGTGTTAAATTAGTGTTTTTTGTTTTTTTTTCAAACTAAATCATACATAATAAATTAAATAAATGAAGAACTATTTGGAGAGAGCAGGTAGGGGGACCAGAACCCCACTAGCTCAAGCTCCTCAAGAATAGACCAAACCTGTTGCCCACAGACAAGGAAAGTTGGTTTGCTGGTCAGTCAGTCTCTTTCTCTCTGAATTCTCTATTTTTATGGCCTCCAACTGATTAAGTTAGACCTAAGAAGACTAACCAGGATATTTGCTCTTATATATCCCTTACTTAAAGTCAACTGATCAGAAATGTTAAGTATATCTGCAAAATCCCATTAGAGACACCTTTAGATTTGTGTTTGATCGAATTACTGGGGGCTGTAGACTAGCTGAGCTGACAAATCAAGAAAACCATCACAATAAATATAATTTTGTTTTCAAATAAGTAAGAATTTGAACTTTCTAATACAATTAATTTATATACTAAAGGAATATCTAAAATTTCTTTAAAATGTCCTACATCATTACAACCTTCATTATGATAATCTGGATAACATATTGTTAACAAAATTATTTATTGGAAGTATAAACAGCACTTGTAGGTTAGTGAAATGCAGGTTAACGTTTTTATAGAGAATGGAATTTCTAAGCTAATCATTTCTTGGAGTACAAAATAGAGAGCAAGGACTTTTCAGAGTATAGCAAGAAAAGCAAATCTCTTTTTAAAATCATTTAAATAGACCGTGTTTAAAGGAAACTTTGAACAAGTGCATCAACAAAGATGAAAAACCTTCTACGAATTGTAGAAGCATTCTTAAAGATGCTTCGACAGTTCAGAGCAGGCCTAATGTACAATACATAATCTACAAGGATTCTTATTTATGATAGAAAGCAAAGAATGACATCAATTTTTTTAAGAAAAAAAATGTATTGCATACCCTCCCCAAAGAAAATTTCAATACTTAAGCACATACTTCGTACTCATTATCATTTTAACAAATAATGGAAAACTCAAGGCTTGATTGTTAACTACATCAAGATCTGACTATGAACACTGAAACCATTTGAATATAAAGCAAAATTAACTTACAATTGTAATAACAAAGTGAATGCAGATACAAAAGTCTTGAGAAGATCTACTTTCTTAGTAAGTAATAGCACTGTGAAGAGAAATTACAAATGTTCTTTCTCAATGACTTCATGAAACTGAAAAAGTAAGAGGCAAAACTGTTCAAATTTTATCTTCAAAAACCAGGTATAAAAAGAGATAAAAAAAACTTCTTGCTCTAATTTTTAAAAAATAGAAAATAAAAATTCCAGAAGGTATAGGGTTTTAAACTTACCCATACCTCCCAGGAACTGAACTACAGGAAGACAACATTCTGGCACTGTTCTATAATATATCCAAAAATGGGAGAAAAGAAACAGAAGAAAGTGAGGCTAGAGTGGGAAAAAATCAAGCGGAAAATCACTAAGGTATATACCTTAACCTAGCTTTGACAAAATATGTAGAACTCTACAGAGAAAAGAAGAAATCATCATGACTTGTCATTTTTCATGATGAACTTTGAGGATAAGTTAATTTGGAAAGTATGAGTCTAAGGCAAATGTCCAATTTGGTGTATTGGACTCTGATACAGGATATTTCACTAAATTTCATTTAAAAAGGGTCCGCCAGGCACAGTGGCTCACACCTGTAATCCCAGCACTTTGGGAGGTTGAGGCGGGCAGATCACCTGAGGTCAGGAGTTCAAAGCCAGCCTGACCAACATGGAGAAACCCTGTCTCTACTAAAAATACAAAATTAGCTGGGCATGGTGATGCATGCCTGTATTCCCAGCTACTCAGGAGGCTGAGGTAAAAGAATTGCTTGAACCTATAGGCGGAGGTTGTGGTGAGCTGAGATCGCCCCGTTGCACTTCAGCCTGGGCAACAAGAGGGAAATTCCGTCTCAAAAACAAAAACAAAAAAGCAAAAAACAGGGTCCTTCAACAAAGACTGTGCATACCTCCAGTAAAGAATATTTACCCAAATGAAAGGAGAAAAATAAAATCTGCAGATTGAAAGGATATATTGTGTTCTAGAAAAAATGTTGTTAATCATGCCCTAGGAAACATATTTTCTCATTCTGTTATGATGTTCAAGGATAAGGAATACTTAGTGATAAAAACAAGTCACCTTCAATAGGGAAGCTGTAATAAAAGAACTAGTATCATGCTGATGACAGATGATAATGGTATAATATCTTCAAAATCTGAAGGGCATGTATAAATCAAGAAGTTAACAAACAGCCAAGTCAAAGTACAATAAGAGTTTAATGTAACAAAGAGTAATCACCATTCAGAAAATAAAATACTAAAATTTTGAATGCTGATAAAATGCAACTTTACTATTTTGGTAGGTAATTGTCAATCTCTATGTCTTGTACCTGAACTGACTTCCCATTTTAAAGAAATCCTACAAAGGTGGGATTTGTCTTATCTGCAGAATATAGACAGTATTAAATGTTTCCTTTACCCATCCTCTGACAGCTGGACCATGGATATGTGCAACAAGCATAGCCAAATTCTTCCATCCACAACTAAGACTACTGAATGTAATGTATGTAATAGGGACATTTAGGTACTTTCACAGACTTTGGAATAGAAGAAGAGGTATATTTTCACATGGAAATAACTTTCCAGAAGCATGGAAATGAATTTGCAGGGGCATCAAAGTACATTATCATTTCAATGTGTATCCAATCATGTCAATGATCCAAGCAGTGGCAAGTATCTACCTAGCTAACTATGGAGGAGACTGATCACACAGCAGCATCTTGTCAATGCCTGGCCACCGTTGACTCCTGCCTGAGCCGAGTTCTCCAATCATTCTGTAAATTCTCTGAATTACTCAATACATTTAAAATAAATTCATTCTCTCATGTTACCCAGTCAATTCAATTTCTGTGTTTGCAACCAAGACTCTCCAATAATGTATAACAAATTTCAGTCAAGCGAGACATGAATCAAAATTAAGATACCAAGTTTTGAGAAGATAGGCTATATTTCAGCAATTTCCTTTATTTTAATTAGTTGATTTTTCAAATTAAATGCAAATGAAGTTTAAACATATTTAACAACTTAATTTTAAAATATATATTAACTGTATACTAATATATAGAAATACTATAACATTTATATAAAACAATGGCTATGTATCTTGTTATCTGGTTTTATATCTGTATTTATCTTCAGAAAGGTGTCTGGAAGGTTACTACAAGGTCACAGTAACCAAAACAGCATGGTATTGGTACCGAAACAGATGTATAGACCAATAGAGGAGAACAGAGACCTCAGAAATAATACCACATGTCTACAACTGTCTGATCTTCGACAAACCTGACAAAGAACAAGTAATGGGGAAAGGATCTCCTATTCAGTAAATGGTGCTGGGAAAACTGCAGCCATATGCAGAAAACTCAAACTGGACCACTTCCTTACACCTTATACAAAAATTAACTCAAGATGGATTATAAACTTAAATGTAAAACCCAAAACCATAAAAACCCTAGAGGAAAACCTAGGCAATACCATTCAGGACATAGGCATGGGCAAAGACTTCATGACAAAAATGCCAAAAGCAATTGCAACAAAGCCAGAATTGATAAATGGGATATTAATTTTCTATTAATGATTACTGTTTTGGATTATAGGGTTTCAGTTGATTGAATAAAATTCTTTGGTACTTTTCTATACTGCTTGAATACTATATAACACATAATTTTTATATAACTAACAAAATTATTATTTTTTAAGACATTAGAAAGGAAGATTTATAGGGCTTAAAACAAATAATATTTACAAGTTCTATTTTCCTCTGAGAGCACTACATGTTACCTAAACTGTTCCATGATTGAGTGGCAGCATGTTGTAGTAAAAAGTGCATTGTCCTAAGACCCAGGGCTTATTCAGATTCATGACTGCGTGTCCTTGAAATATTGGCTACCTTCACAGACCATTTTCTTACATTGGAAATGAACTGATCTGGCTAAGCAATCTCTAGGTTTTCACATTTATAAAATTTTGTGACTAAAAATAGGAATTAATGACATACCTGAACAACATGTAACAACATATACATGTGTATATACACGTATATACATAGTTTGATATAGAACTATAATATCTGATAAGGTTACTTTTAAGTCAATGGCACATGATCTTTTTGGCGTCTTGCACAAGGAGTTTTCTGAATATCATATTTTTCTCTGAATTAGGTCCCATATGTTATCACTGAGCTCTTTTGATAACTCCAATTTCAATCAGCATTTAAACAAATCCACCAAGAAAAAAAATATCTCCTACTATTTATTTGCCAAGTTCCTGTACAGTTTTAGAGAAACAGTCCTTAATTGCAGAAAAGAAAAATTGACATACAAAACTTAATATAGCACTTAGTATGTCAGCACAGCTTTAAGCACCTTACATATATTCACTCATTTAATCTTGACAATATTATATCCTTTCTATAAATAGAGAAATTGCCTAAGATCACATAGCTACTAAGCGGTTGAACTAAATTTAAACCAAGGTAGTGAGGCTTGTGCTCCTACCCACTATGCAGTCAGTACTCTTCTGAGTTACCAGCTTACAGGTCACTCGTATTGACCTCTCTTTGTGTCAGACGCTGTTAGGCACTAGAGATTCAACAGGGCATTCAACTCCGGCCTCAACTAACTTGAAACACGTTGCTTATTTTCTTTTGAAAGCTTTTTTAAAAATTTCCTTATAGTAAAATAAACCTTAAAAATGCTAAGTTACTTACCTCACCAACATTTTTCATGACTCCTCAACAAAACAGGCTTTCCACTCAAATCAGCTTAATTTGATTTGCCTCCCTTATACACAACTTAGTTGCTCTCCTGAAAGAGTCCTACTATACATTTGAAAGTCCTTCATTGTTTTCATACCTGTCTACCACCTCCTCCAAATTTAAGGAAAATTCAGTGACAAATACATATCCCCCTCATGTCCTCTCCTTAGGGATCAGTTGGACAAAAAACAGTTATCAAGTTTTCAGTAAGCTGAATATTTCATTAAAGCATCCTTTATGTTGTTCAGGTGCAAGGGTTTATGTGCTTGTATTTGAAAGTGTTTGTGTTGGTGGTCGAGGAGAATAGGGAGATGAGATCTAGAGGTCAGAAATATTATAAATTCTTCAATTCTGAAAATAATTGTATTCTACTCCAGAGCAACTACTACAATTGACTATCAATTTTAAAATTGTCCATTAGTTCAACAAATATTTATGACGTGGCTACTAAATGCTCTATAAATTTCATATTATAAAATCAAATTTGATTAACTATTAAAAAATTTGAGTTCTCTAAGTTAAAGATCTTAGGCATACATATTTTTTAAAAAAATAAATTTCATTTTAAAAGCCTGAGGCTTTTATCCTTAAATATCAGTTTAACCATAAAATGTTAATTAAAGAATTGAACATTTAATAACTAATTAAAATCTGTGTCTCTGATTTTATTACAAGCCATTATTGAATACACAGCTTAATGTTGGTTAATGTCCACACATCAGTAAGATGATAACCAAAAATCCTTATTAGTCTGACCCTTGAGTAAAATATCAATGTGCCTTTGTAAAACCTACTTACTACACTATATCAGCTATTGAACTATCATTTAGTTTCTATCATTTTTTTCTTTATCTAAAATAAAATCTAATTCTAACATTATAATTAAATATTTGACATTCCTCCTGACATTGCCCAGATTCTAGAGACCATCTTTTGAAAGGTGACTTTTATTTATTTATAGATTAGTTAAGAAAATATTTCCAAATAGTCTTTATTCACCCTATCACTATTTATATAGTGAATATAATTATATAAACATCATCTTCATCCAAAATTAACCCTTGAACTTTTCACATGCTGTTGATCCCTAATCAGTTAAAAAAGAAGGTAATTTGCTTTTCAAATATATAGATTAAATAGACATTTAAAAATCATGTAATAGAAGGAACAATTTAGAAGTTTGGTGGTATGGACTATGTTTACATAATGGCAACAGTGTCACCCTCCCTCAGCTCTCAGCTACCCTGATATTTTAAACAGCAAGGAGTACCATTTGGTAAGGCTGACTGTAAGGAGTTCTAGTTCCTGTAGAAATAGCAAGTGCCTCAACTTTAATGAACATTAGCTATTCAAGATTCATAGTGTGCCCTGTGAACTTTTTGAGATTTATAAACACAGATTCAACACAGTGAGTATTATAAATACCCACTTCAATTGTATTCTAAAGAAAAAAGTTTTTTAAATGTTTACATCAATACTTAAGATAATAAGTTAAATGCAGATATTTACTTTAGAGAACTAGGGGTTCTCTCTTTGAATGTAAACATTCAGTCTTAGGCCAACAAAAAAGAAATTGTTAATTTTTAAATGAGTGATAAATGGGATTTATATTTATAAAACTGAAAATAGATGCAAGAAAGATTTTGATAAATAAATGAAACAAAATTAACCTTTTATTTTTCATACAGCTATAGTACTTTTGGTGATGACTTTAAGTTTCTCATAATAAAATTTATATATAGTTTTAGTAGTACATTCATGATTCTTCAGTTTGGAAAGACGATAATTAAAGTTAATAAAGGGCAGATTAATTCAGACAATTTAGTTGTCTTCAAATATTCATTTGTATGTTTATTATTTGAATTTTGAATATATTTCCTCCCTTATAGAGACAACACTGTAAATGGTGAATTTTGGTTCTCAGTCCAGCACTCAAATTTTATGAGATTTCTGCGTCTATTGCCATTTTCTCCTCAAACTTGTTCAAGATGATTTTAAAACCACAAGAGGAAAAGAATGGAAGAGGAGCATAGTAATTAACAAACAGAACCTACAGTGATAGTAAAGGAAGCCCAGGAAGAGTTTTATGCAAGAATCTCCCTTACTCCTGATATTTCCTTAGTTCCCACCCTGCTCCTTGGTTATAAATCCAAATTTGCCCTTATTGGATTTGGAGTCAAGCCCAATCTTTCCCCTACCACAAGACCCAATTATAGTGGTCCCTATACCTATCATCATATCCCCTCTAGAATAAGTCTGCTTTTCTGTCTTTAACAAGTATCATTAAACACTTTTTTTAAATAACATCAGCCATTAGTGCTTACCACTGCACAGGATGGCAGTGACTTTCAGTCTTTGGGCAGAGACCATTCCGTGTGAGAGACCTGTGCAAATACGGTTTCAAAACACAAGGAGCAATGACAGAGGGGAAAAAGATGCAGGAAAAAAAATTAAGAAACAAATTTTTGGTGATATCTAAATTCAGCTCAGGTATTAAGAGTCTTCAAATGACTCCTGAGTTGGATTTAGGTATCTAATTTTTTAGGTTCTTAATAAGCTAACTCAAAAGTGCTTCAGGTGTTTATGGGCTTGGTTAGGTACTATCCTTGAGCAGTAAAAAAGCTTAAGATAATGTCAATAAATATTTATTTGTGCTGTTATGATGTTCTGGGAACATCAAACTATTTCTAATTTTCAAAGTACATTTGGAGACAGTACAAATGGATTTAAAAGTTTTCAAAGTTTTTAGATATAAAATAGAAAATGTCAGGTGTTAAGTCCCCCTCCTCTAGTTTTTTTACAGTTGTTGGGCCTTACATTTGTAGAACCTCTGTCAACAGAGTCTGAGCTGGTCTTGACCAAACCTAGGAATGTGTTATAAATTATTAAGTGAATGCTACAGTGAAATTGATTCATATAAGGCCAGTATCCAATAGCCTGTTTACTCTCAGCCACTCTTTCTTCCTAACTCTACGATCATCCTGTGATAATACAGGTGTACTTAGTTTCCTGACATCAGTCCAGCTTCCTAATGGGAAAATATTGAGCCCTATTCTGAATCCCAATTACTTGGATTGGATCTAGAGGCACCATGTAGATATTATCAGTCATTTCCCTATCTTAATTCTGCAGCTCAAAAGTGAGTTAATAATGTCTCAATATTTGCTTGGAGATTTTTATCTGAAGGTCTGATTAGATGAGAATCAGAACCATTCATCTGGTCTCCTTGCTGGTCCACTGATGAAAAGCCAACATTCCTAACTGCTACACTACAGTTATTGGAAACTGAACTATAAACACTTTCCAGATTAATTCTAACTCTCAAACAATTAAGTTACTTTTCTCTGTATTCACCATCATTTATATTTTCCTCCCCACAGTGGGGATAAATTACAGAAGTTCTTAAAGCAGGGTACATTATTTGGCATGTGTCAGCCAATACGGAAAACATGTAAGCTCCCTGCTTCCTTCCCACAACCCCCAGTCGTAGAGATGGAGACCTCCTCCTTAAAAATAGAACCACACAGGTTTCTGAGGACAACT
The DNA here is from genome assembly GCF_002776525.5 of Piliocolobus tephrosceles. Classification (NCBI taxonomy): domain Eukaryota; kingdom Metazoa; phylum Chordata; class Mammalia; order Primates; family Cercopithecidae; genus Piliocolobus; species Piliocolobus tephrosceles. The sequence goes on from NC_045438.1 coordinate 109,217,826, forward strand.
TCCTGAGATGATGTGGCATGAGTTATTCTTAGACTAAAATGGCCATTGCCTGGCCTCCTTTCAGAGGACAAATCAAGTAGCAGAGTTAGGCCTCAGCTGGTCCTTTGAGATACCCTGAAGGTACATGCCACAGAGTTATTTCCTGCCTTTTGTGGCATGGGCTTTTTGCCTTCAATCACTCAAATGATATATTTTTTGCTATGTACCTTTGAAATTTTATTTGTTCTTCATATTTTTCAAAGAAGTCTCCCTGTTTTTAATAATTTTTCTAAAGATATCTGAAATACCTTTAATCACAGTCATGCACACAAGGCAACCGCTCATCAAGGGTATCCAGCAAAGCATTTAGACAAACATAACTATTTGCATAGAAGGATTGGATAATGTATCACATTACCAATAAACACTTTCTTTACAATTCTCACAATTATATAACACATTAGCAATGGGGTCTATATAGAAGGTAAGAGTTCCTTAGGTAATTTTTTCTTGATCTGTACATTCTTAAGGCTCTACAGATCTGTATTAGCTATCTGTTGCTATGTTAAAATTACTCCAAAACTTAGTGGCTTGAAAGAATAAGTGTTTATTATCTCACAATCCATGGGTCAGAATCAGAATACACCTTTGCTGTGTCCTCTGCATGAGTCTCTCACAGGCAGAAATCAAGGTACTAGCCAAGACATAAATCTCAAGGTTAGACTGGAGGAGATATACCTTCAATCTCACTTAGGTGACTCTTGACAGGCATCAGGTCTTCACTGGCCCGAGACATCAGATCCTTGCCAGTAGGCTTCTTAATAAGAATAACTCATGACATGGCAGAGTGAGAGCTGAGAGAAAGAGATGGGCAGAGAAACAGAGAGCGAAGTCAAGAAACTCAGTCTTTTTGCAATCCAATCTTGGAAGTGAGATTCTGTTACTGTTTGTTAGATGCCTGCAAGTCGGCCCAGCTCACAAAGAAGGAAAGTTGGGATCCATGGAAGCTATTTTAGAGGCCACAGGACTACTGCATAATTTATTTTTCATTTTCTTTCATTCACTTATTGAAGTTTCTAAGAACATACTATGTGCCTAGCTTTGCTGGTACTGAGGAAATATAAATGGAAAAGGAATATAAGGCCTTTTCATAAAGGACCTTCTACTTGCAAAGGACAACAAAATTATAAAACAGATTTAAAAAATAATTATATTTTAACAAGAGCCATATTTTAAAATATGCCCTGAGATATATTTCTTCTTTATAAACAAGTTTACTTCTGTCTTAAGGGACACAAAGAATGTGAAGAAAAATATCACCAGACAAAATGTGTTGTCTATTGGTTTCCCAAAGACTCGGGAGAAAGACACAGGGGATGACAGGATTTCAGATGCACACTCTTTCTCCTCACTCTCAGCTGGAAGTGGGATGTAGTGGGAGGAACACAGGAAACAGGTAAAGATGTTTAGAAGAATTCTGTACCAGAGAAGTTTGTTTCTGTAATCTTGTAACATAGATTAGAAAATTTCAAGCTACCTTAAAGAAGCACTGTGCCCAATATGATGCCAATCAGGAAGTAGTGTGGTAATGGCAGAATGCTAAAGCAAATTAAGGTGAAGGTGTGCAGTGGCCTAATGTCTGAAGGACACTTGCTATGAGGAGGCTATTGCAAGGAGCCCATTGGATAGCCCAAAGACCAACAAATGTATTCGCCGATAGAGCCAGCAGCTGAGACTATCAAGGCCAGAGCTCAGCCTGGGTAAAGAAACATTAGAGACAGCAGAGAAAAGACCAGGAGTTTCACTAGGCTTGGGCTTTAACACCAAATGCCTTCTGGGAAATGTGAGGATTCATCCCAGATCTGGAATGAGAAGTAGATGGGAGAAGGGATCTACCAGCTAACTGCTCTTTCTTCAAGCAGCATGTAATTAATGCTTCTACTTAATTAGTCACTCTATTCACAAAATTTTGTTGTTATTACTTCACTTCAGCTAGATGTCTCATGCCTTTAGGGGCTGCCAGTTAGCTGAATTATATTAAAACTTCAGAATGAATGGTTCAGCACTTTTTGTTCTACAGCAATATAGGCAGCTAAGAACATGCTCAAATCAGAACTAGAAAAGATTTGATGCAGTGAAAAAGAAGAAATATATTCTAAGCAGAAAATTTATATTTTCTTGTGCTGTTCCTGAAATCTTTACATCAATTTTTCAGGTATTATCAATAGAGAAAAGGTATATATATTTACTTTATTATTTTTTCATTGAATAACTATAAATCTCAATTTCTGTAATTTGCATTTAGGTTAAATAGATTTTGATTTCACTTTTTTTTCTACAAAGAATTGACAGATGTCTTAACAAAATATGACAACTGTTTTACAGACAATGAAGCATCATCAATTTTTGTGTACAGTTAAAAAATGATATACAACATCTGTAGACCAGTAATGAGTTTTACTATTTTCCATTCTCTGCACAGTATTGTTCAAAATAATAATTCAATATACATTTTGTTAATGAAATCTTCTGGCTCACTCATTAAAATAAACTGATTTTCAAAATGTTGCACTCACATTTATTAATCTCTTTATTTATCTCAGTTTTCAGAATATAATTAGTCTGTATTTATTGGCTTGATATACAAAATGCTCCCTTTTGGGAGCTGTCATCATCTAGCTGGTATTGCCAACTTCATAAAGAAACCATGTTTTTGATTTATATATTTTTAAAAACAAAACCTTACAAACACATAAGAAGCAAATATCTCTTGAATAACAAAAATGTAAATTAATAACTTCAATAGAAAATACACTCTGGAATACTCCCCCACCAAAAAATTATTCAAATAAAAATATATGACTTCACTGTGACAATTTAAATATACTTTTTTATGTACAACTTTTTAATAACTCTTATCTTGCTTACATTGTTGTATGACTCTAGTATACAATACATATAACATACAAAACATGTGTCATCGACAATGGATCAGAAGACTTCTGGTCGACAGTCAGTTATTAGTAATTAAGTTTTGGGGTAGTCAAAAGTTTACATGCAGATTTTTAACACCTGCTGGGAGACAAGGGAAGGCCAGTGCCCCTAAACCCTATGTTGTTCAAGGGCCAATTGTAATGAGAAGAGTATATATCATTTAAACTACTTACACATTTTTAGGAAATGTTTACTATCAGGAGAACCAGCCCCCAATATTTCAACATACATTCTTTTTTATTTTCCCTAAGTGTTGGCCTGTCTGAGAAATAAAGAGAAAGAGTACAAAGGAAAGAAATTTTACAGCTGGGTCTCCAGAGATGACATCACATGTCAGCAGGTTCCGTGATGCCCCTGAGCCTCAAAACTAGCAAGTTTTTATTAGGGATTTCAAAAGGGGAGGAGTGTACAAATAGGGAATGGGTCACAGAGATCACATGCTTCAAGTGGCAATAAAAGATCACAAGGGCAGAAGGACAGAGCAAGGTCACAAGGTCAGGGCAAAATTAGAATTACTAATGAGGTTCCATGTCCCACCATGTGTGCATTGTCATTGATAAACATCTTAACAGGAAATGGGGTTCAAGAGCAGACAACTGGTCTGACTAGAATTCGCCAGGCTGGAATTTCCTAATCCTAGCAAGTCTGAGGGCGCTGCAGGAGACCAGGGCATATTTCATCCCTTATCTTCAATTGCATAAGGCAGACATCCCCAGAGTTGCTGTCCATAGGCTCCCCCTGGGAATGCATTCCCTTCCCAGGGTTGTTCCTTACTGGGAAAATAATTCAGCAATATTTGTCCTACTCGTTTTCTGTAATAAGAAAAATATGACTCTGTTCTGCCCAACACTCCAGGCAGTCAGACTTTATGGTTATCTCCCTTGTTCCCTGAATATCGCTGTTATCCTGTTCTTTTTCAGGGTATCAAGATTCCATATTGTTCAAACACACATGTTTTACAAACAATTTGTGCAGTTAACACAATCATCACAGGGTCCTAAGGTGGCATATATCCTCAGCTTATGAAGATGACAGAATTAAGAGATTAAAGTAAAGACAGGCATAGGAAATTATAAGAGTATTGATTGGGGAAGTGATAAATGGCCATGAAATCTTCACAATTTTTGTTCTTCTGCCATGGCTTCAGCCAGTCCTTCCACTTGGGGTCCCTGACTACCCACAACAGTTTACAAATTAAATACAAAAAAGATTTTTAGCAGCAGTATGAAATGGATAATCTTAGCACAAAAGAGTGTTAGTATATATCTCATAATTAAAATTCAGCATGTTTGCTTGTTGATTTCAGTTCCCTATAGATTCTGGATATTAGGCCTTTGTCAGATGCATATTTCACAAATACTTTCTGTCATTCTGTAGATTATCTGCTTGCTCTATTGATTTTTTTTTTTTTTTTTTTTTTCTGTGCAGAAGCTCCTTACTTTAGTTAGGTCCTATTGTCTATTCTTGTTTTCATTAGAATTACTTTTGGGGACTTCAACAAAAATTCTTTGCCAAGGCTAATATTGAAAATAGTATTTCCTAGGTTGCCTTCAAGGATTTTTATAGTTTGAGGTCTTATGTTTCTATCTTTAATCCGTCTTGAGTTAATATTTTTATATGGTGAAAGGCAAGGGTCCAGCTTTAATATTCTGCATAGGCTGGCCAGTTAGCCCAGCACCACTTATTGAATAGGGAGTCCTTTCCTCATTGGTTGTTTTTGTCAGCCTTTTCAAAGATCAGAAGGTTATAGGTGTGTGGCTTTATTTCTGAGTTTCCTGTTCTGTTCCATTGGCCTATATGTCTGTTTTTGTGCCAGTACCAAGCTGTTTTGGTTACTATAGTTTTATAGTATAGTTTGAAGCCTCTGGCTTTATTCTCTTAAATTAGCATTGCTTTGGCTCTTTGGGCTCTTTTTTATTTCTGTATGTATTTTGGAATAGTTTGTTTTTTAATTCTATAAATAATGGCATCAGTAATTGGATGGGAATATTGTCGACTCTGTAAATGCTTTGGGAAGTATTCTTTGCAGTTTGCCAATTTTTGTAACATTGATTCTTCCAATCCATGAGCATGGAATGTTTTTTCATTTATTTGTGTCATCTCTGATTTCTTTCAGCAGTGTTTTGTATTAAAAAATGGTTGAAGGACATCAACAGACACTTCTCAAAAGAAGACATTCAAATAGCCAACAAACATGAAAAAATGCTCAGCATCACTCATCACTAGAGAAATGAAAATCAAAACCACAATGAGATACCATCTCACACCAGTCAAAATGGCTATTACTAAAAAGTCAAAAAATAGCACATGCTGATGAGGCTGTGGAGAAAAGGGAATACTTATACACTGTTGGTGGAAATGTACATTAGTCCAGCCACTGTGGAAAGCAGTCCCAAGATTTCTCAAAAAACTTAAAACAGAGTTACCATTTGACCCAGCAATCTTATAATTGGATATATTCCCAAAAGAAAGCAAATCAACCCACCAAAAAGGCACATGCACTCATATGTTCATCACAGCACTATTCACAATAGCAAAGACATAGAATCAACCCAGGTGCTCAAGAAACAGATATTCTAACTTATATAAATTATGCTAGAACATGGGGTGAGGGAAGCCAGCTTATGAACACTCCAAGGCAAACATATAGAATTTATTTTTTAAAGTATAATAAAAACTAAATAACAGGTTAATCACACCTACCAATTTAGGTAAAAAATACATTAAACAAAATGTTTCAAAACCAAGTCCAAAGCTATGTTAAGTAAAATTTTTAAAAAAGCATTATATCTAAGTAGGATTTATCCAGAAAGACAAAAAAATTTCCACACTAGAAATCTACAGATGGACTTCTAACTGATAAGACAAAAAAATCATATTATAGAAATGTTCTGTAAAATATTGTCAAATATATTAAAATATGTAGCTGATTTATTGAGGAAAATGGCATAAAATTTTCAAGTACCAAAAATAAGAAAGGTCCTTCAAGCTGAAACTATAAATATAAGTCTTAGTAATAGTAAGGAAATTGCCAGTGCTTATATACCTGAGAGTCTGGCATTTTTTACTCTCCATAAAACAAGTAATGGAAGAAGTCTCCCTGCATCAGATGATATTCAATAATGTGTTTTCAGTGAATGGGAAACAAACACAGAACTCCCAGAGAAGTGTGTCTTCCAGAAAGTACATCTTATTCTGACCTGCACAAGATTTGTATATTGACTGGAAATACATATCGGTGCTAGATCATTAATTTTTTTAAGAGAAAGGGTAACGTAATCAGGTTTAAAAAGGAATGTTAATTTGAAAGGAACACTTTGAAGTATATATATTCAAATAAGAGCAGAGTTGGGAGTATGCATAAATTGAACAATGTGGCTATTGCAATGTTCCAGTATGAATAATATCATTGTGATTGAATGCGGAAAACTATGTAGGACTATCATTTAAGGAGATAAAGGGATTTGGTATTAATAAAGAATGGGATATAAAGAGATAAAGTGACAGGAAAAAAGAAATATCACAACTTACTGTAGAATTCTGGAATGTCATACTGTTCTTTGGGGTGTGAAAAATGGAAGAAGCTCAAGTTTGGAGGAGATGACCCTGAGTTTGGTTTTGTACATGATTATTTGTAAGATGGCCTTAGGTAACATAAGAAAAAAAAAATGTGTCCATTGATAAATTTGATATGAACCCGAACATGAGTTAAAAATGTGAATCATCTACATTTAAAAGCAATTGAATCTTCTAGTATGGATGATTTTACCTAAGGGAAAGTAGAAGTGATAAGGACTTTAAATCTCCTCCAAAGAGAGGAAATTAAGCTTTCCAAGAAGACCAAGGATCAACAGCACTGATTGCTATTGCTATCAAAGTGTCCAGAAAGAGGTATATTTTTAACATCTATTGGAATTAATGACTTAGTGGCTTAAGCAAGCTTTTTTTAATGGAATGATGGAACCAGAAATCAGATTGGATTAGGTAGATATGAAAGGCAAATGAGTAGGAAGAGACAGGAACCTGGTAGTAGTAACTGACTTTAGAAAGAGATCCTGGATGGCTGGGAAATTAGGAAGGTGTAAATATTCTTTCACTGTATACATTTTGCACATTTTAAAATTTTACACAATTTAAAATGTGTAAAATGTGTAAAATTTTACACATTAAATTTACACAATTTAAAATGTGTAAAATGTGTAAAATCTTACACATTCTATCTTTTAGCTAATCATAAATGATATAAGTAAAGGAAGTTTTAGAAAATGGTAAAATGCTAACATGTTTGCTTTTGTTGAATTGAAAATATCTCAAGACAATAAATTTCTCAAGTAGCAGTTGGTTTTTAAACATGAACACTAAAGATTATCCTTATATTACATATATCCTTACAAAGAAATCGCTGTGAATAATACAGGATTGTTAGCAGGTCTCATTTACTTTTCTTTGTTCTTTGACACTGTAGACAGAAATCATTTATGACTCTCTGTTAGTCCATTTTACATTGCTATAAAGAAATATCTGAGACTGGGTAATTTATTTTTATTTTTCTTTATTTTGCCTCATGGTTCTTCAGACTGAACAAGAAACATAGTGCCATCTGCTTCAGGTGAGGCCTCAGGAAGGTTACAATCATAGCAGAAGGCAGAAGGAGGAACCAGCATATCACATGACAAGAGAAGGAGCAAGAGAGAATAGTAGGTGCCAGACTTGGGAACAATCAGTTATCACACTAACTTATAGCCACAGGTAGGGCACCAAGCATTCATGAGGGATCTGCCCCTGTGACCCAAACATCTCCCACTGGGCCTCACTTTCAACATTGGGAGCCACATGTCGATATGAGATTTGGAGGGGAAAAACATCCAAACTATTTCAGACCCTAAACTCCATGAGCTCACTGTAGATCTGTGGCTACACATGATAATACTGAACCTGCAATGAAATTGTGACAAGTAAATTTGGTGAGAAATAAATCTACATGAATCAGATAATCTCTGGTAGAATATAACTGATACAGTGCTTTACACTGACAACATTTGTCCTCATATTATGTGCTATTTAATTATTGTGGTAGGTGTAATGTATGGTCTATTCCTTCAGAACAATTAAATGCACAATGATAACACCCCTGCTGCTGATCATTCCTCATCCCTGGCATAACCCATCACCTCAAACACATATAATGTACCTTCTAGCTCAGCTCTCCTCAGACTCTGATGCAGCCTTGTGAGACAAAGCCACATGTCTTATCCATGCTCAGATTTGGGGGCTTCTGAGCTATGGAATCCCCTTGCCAGTGCCTAATGTCTCCCCTCCCCAGCATTAGCCCAGCGATTAATTCTCCAGTATGCAGGCCTCCTCTATTAGGGGTTTCAACAAACGAGAAAAGTCTAATTTGCAGTCCCAGTGTGGAGTGGGTTGTAAAACATCTATCTTCTAAACCTATCTCTGCCTCTCTAATTCCTCTCTCCCAGTTCATTTCCTGTAGCCTAAAATGGAATCCTCATCTTTTCTGCATACCAGGAAACTTTGCTTAGGTAATTTTCTACCCTTTCTGTAGTTTAGAGGACCAGAAACATTTATTCTTTCAGGGGGGGCGGTCCAAGATGGTCAAATAGGAACAGCTCCAGCCTCCAGCTCCCAGCATTAGCGACAAAGAACATGTGTGATTTCTGAATTTCCAACTGAAGTAGTGGGTTCACCTCACTGGGGCGTGTTGAACAGTGGGTGCAGGAGAGTGGGAGTAGCCCACCGAGTGAGAGTCAAAGCAGGGTGAAGCATCACCTCACCCAGGAAGCCCAAGGGGGAAGCAAACTCCCTTCCCTAGCCAAGGGAAACCGTGGCACACAACACCTGGAAAATTGGGTCATTCCCACCCTGATACTGTGCTTTACCAAGGGTCTTAGCAAACAGCACACCACGATATTACATCCTGCACCTGGCTCAGAGAGTGCCACACCCAAGGAGCCTCCCTCATTGATAGCACAGCACTCTGAGATCTAACTGTAAGGCAGCAGCAAGGCTGGGGGAGGGGCGCCCACAATTACTGAGGCTTGAGTAGGTAAACAAAGTGGCCGGAAAGCTCAAACTGTGTGTAGCCCACTGCAACTCAAGGAGGCCTGCCTGCCTCTGTAGACTCCACCTCTGGGGACAGGCAAGAGCCGAACAAAAGGCAGCAGAAACCTCTGCAGATTTAAATGTCCCTGTCTGACAGTTTTGAAGAGAGTAGTGGTTCTCCCAACACTGAGTTTGAGATCTGAGAACGGACAGACTACCTGCTCAAGTGGGTCCCTGACCCCCAAGTAGCCTATCGGGGAGACACCACCAATTAGGGGCAGACTAACACCTCACACCTCACACTGCCAGGTACCCTTCTGAGATGAAGCTTCCAGAGGAACAAACAGGCAACAACATTTGCTGTTCAGCAATATTCACTCTTCTGCAGCCTCTGCTGCTGATATTCGGGCAAACAGCGTCTGGACTGGACCTCCAGCAAACTCCAACAGACCTGCAGCTGAGAGTCCTGACTATTAAAAGGAAAAGTAACAAACAGAAAGGACATCCACGCCAAAACCCCATCTATACGTCACCATCATCAAAGACCAAAGGTAGATAAAACCACAAAGATGGGGAAAAAACAGAGCAGAAAACTGAAAATTCTAAAAATCAGAGGGCCTCTCCCCCTCCAAAGGAACATAGCTCTTTGCTAGCAACGGAACAAAGCTGGATGGAGAATGACATTGACGAGTTGAGAGAAGAAGCCTTCAGATGATCAAACTTCTCCGAGCTAAAGCAGGAAAATTGAACCCATCTCAAAGAAGCTAAAAACCTTGAAAAAAGATTTGATGAATGGCTAACTAGAAGAACCAATGTAGAGAAGGCCTTAAATGACCTGATAGAGCTGAAAACCATGGCACAAGAACTACGTGACAAATGCACAAGTTTCAGTAACCGATTTGACCAACTGGAAGAGAGGGTATCAGTGATTGAAGATGAAATGAATGAATTGAAGCGAGAAGAGAAGTTTAGAAAAAAAAGAATAAAAAGAAATTAACAGAGCCTCCAAGACATATGGGACTATGTGAAAAGACCAAATCTACCTCTGATTGGTGTACCTGAAAGTGAGGGGGGAAATGGAACCAAGATGGAAAACACTCTGCAGGATATTAACCAAGAGAATATCCCCAACCTAGCAAGGCAGGCCAACATTCAAATTCAGGAAATACAGAGAATGCCACAAAGATATTCCTCGAGAAGAGCACCTCTAAGACACATAATCGTCAGATTCACGAAAGTTGAAATGAAGGAAAAAATGTTAAGGGCAGCCAGAGAGAAAGATCAGGTTATCCAAAGAAGGGAAGCCCATCAGACTAACAGTGGATCTCTCAGCAGAAACTCTACAAGTCAAAAGAGAGTGGGGGGCCAATATTCAACATTCTTAAAGAAAACAATTCTCAACCCGGAATTTCATGTCCAGCCAAACTAAGTTTCATAAGTGAAGGAGAAATAAAATCCTTTACAGACAAGCAAATGCTGAGAGATTTTTGTCACCACCAGGCCTGCCCTACAAGAGCACCTGAAGGAAGCACTAAACATGGAAAGGAACAACAGGTACAAGCCATTGCAAAAACATGTCAAAATGTAAAGTCCATCGATGCTAGGAAGAAACTGCATCAACTAGCGAGCAAAACAGCCAGCTAATGACATAATGACTCCCACATAATAATAACGGGAGACTTTAACACCCCACTGTCAACATTAGACAGATCAACAAGACAGAAAGTTAACAAGGGTATCCAGGAATTGAACTCAGCTCTGCACCAAGCAGACCTAATAGACATCTACAGAGCTCTCCACCCCAAAACAACAGAAAATATATTCTTCTCACCACCACATCACACTTATTCCAAAATTGACCACATAGTTGGAAGTAAAGCACTCCTGAGCAAATGTGAAAGAACAGAAATTATATCAAACTGTCTCTCAGACCACAGTGCAATCAAACTAGAACTCAGGACTAAGAAAGTCAATCAAAACCACTCAACTACATGGAAATTGAACAACCTGCTCCTGAATGACTTCTGGGTACATAACAAAATGAAGGCAGAAATAAAGATGTTCTTTGAAACCAATGAGAACAAAGATACAACATACTAGAATCTCTGGGACACATTTAAAGCAGTGTGTAGAGAGAAATTTATAGAACTAAATGCCCACAAGAGAAATCAGGAAACGTCTAAAATTGACACCCTAACATCACAATTAAAAGAACTAGAGAAGCAAGAGCAAACACATTCAAAAGCCAGCAGAAGGCAAGAAATAACTAAGATCAGAGCAGAACTGAAGTAGATAGAGACACAAAAACCCTCCAAAAAATCCAGGTGCTGATTTTCTGAAACGATCAACAAAATTGATAGACTGCTAGGAAGACTAATAAAGAAGAAAAGAGAGAAGAATCAAATAGATGTAATAAAAGTGATAAAGGTGATATCACCACCAACCCCAGAGAAATACAATCAACCATCAGAGAATACTATAAACACCTCTATGCAAATACACTAGAAAGCCTAGAAGAAATGGATAAATTCCTGGACACATACACTCTCCCAAGACTAAACCAGGAAGAAGTTGAATCCCTGAGTAGACCAATAGCAGGCTCTGAAATTGAGGCAAAAATTAATAGCCAACCAACCAAAAAAAGTCCAGGACCAGATGGATTCACAGCTGAATTCTTCCAGAGGTACAAGGAGGAGTTGGTACCATTCCTTCTGAAACTATTCCAATCAATAGAAAAAGAGGGAATCCTCCCTAACTCATTTTATGAGGCCAACATCACCCTGATAACAAAGCCTGGCAGAGACATAACATGAAAAGAGAATTTTAGACCAATATCTCTGATGAACATCAAAGAAAAATCCTCGATAAAACACTGGCAAACCGAATCCAGCAGCACATCAAAAAGCTTATCCACCATGATCAAGTGAGCTTCATCCCTGGGATGCAAGGCTGGTTCAACATATGCAAATCAATAAACATAATCCAGCATATAAAGAGAACCAAAGACAAAAACCACATGATTATCTCAATAGATGCAGAAAAGGCCTTTGACAAAATTCAACAGTCCTTCATGCTATAAATTCTCAATAAATTCAGTATTGATGGAACATATCTCAAAATAATAAGAACTATTTATGACAATCCCACAGCTGATACCATTCTGAATGGACAAAAACTGAAGCATTCTGTCTGAAAACTGGCACAAGACAGAGATGCCCCCTCTCATTACTCTTATTCAACATAGTGTTGGAAGTTCTGGCCAGGGCAATCAGGCAGGAGAAAGAAAGAAAGGGTATTCAATTCAATTAGGAAAAGAGGAACTCAAATTGCCCCTTTTTGCAGATGACATTATTGTATATTTAGAAAACCCCATTGTCTCAGCCCCAAATCTCCTTAAGCTGCTAAGCAACTTCAGCAAAGTTTCAGGATATAAAATCCACGTGCAAAAGTCACAAACACTCCCATACACCACTAATAGACAAACAGAGACCCAAATTATTAGTGAACTTCCATTCACAATTGCTACAAAGAGAATAAAATACCTAGGAATCCAACTTACAAGGGATGTGAAAGACCTCTTCAAGGAAAACTACAAACCAATGTTCAATGAAATAAAAGAGGACACAAACAAATGGAAGAACATTCCATGTTCATGGATAGAAAGAATCAATATCATGAAAATGGCCATACTGCCCAAGGTAATTTATAGATTCAATGCTATCCCCATTAAGCTACCAATGACTTTCTTCACAGAATTGGGAAAAAAACTACTGTAAAGTTCATATGGAACCAAAAGAGAGCCTGCATTGCCAAGGCAATCCTAAGTCAGAAGAACGAAGCTGGAAGCATCATGCTACCTGACTTCAAGCTATACTCAAGGCTACAGTAACCAAAGCAGCATGGTACTGGTACCAAAACAGAGATATAGACCAATGGAACAGAACAGAGCTCTCAGAAGTAATACCACACATCTACAACCATCTGATCTTTGACCAACCTGAGAAAAACAAGAAATGGGAAAAGGATTCCCTATTTAATAAATGGTGCTGGGAAAATTGGCTAACCATATGTAGAAAGCTGAAATTGGATCCCTTCCTTACACCTTATACAAAAATTAATTCAAGATGGATTAGAGACTTAAATGTTAGACCTAAAACCATAAAAACCTTAGAAGAAAACCTAAATAATACCATTCTGGATAAAGGCATGGGTAAGGACTTCATGTCTAAAACACAAAAAGCAACGGCAACAAAAGTCAAAATTGACAAACGGGATCTAATTAAACTAAAGAGCTTCTGCACAGCAAAAGAAACTACCAACAGAGTGAACAGTCAACCTACAGAATGGGAGAAAATTTCTGCAATCCACTTATCTGACAAAGGGTTAATATCCAGAACCTACAAAGAACTCACACAAATTTACAAGAAAAAAACAACCCCATCATAAAGTGGGAAAAGGATATGAACAGACACTTCTCAAAAGAAGACATTTATGCAGCCAACAGACACATGAAAAAATGCTCATCATCACTGGCCATCAGAGAAATGCAAATCAAAACCACAATGAGATACCATCTCACACCAGTTAGAATGGCAATCGTTAAAAAGTCGGGAAACAACAGGTGCTGGAGAGGTTGTGGAGAAATAGGTATACTTTTACACCATTGGTGGGACTGTAAATTAGTTCAACCATTGTGAAAGACAGTGTGGCGATTCCTCAAGGATCTGGAACTTGCAATACCATTTGACCCAGCCATACCATTACTGGGGATATACCCAAAGGATTATAAATCATGCTGCTATAAAGACACATGCACACATTATGTTTACTGTGGCACTATTCACAATAGCAAAGACTCGGAATCAACCCAAATGTCCATCAGTGACAGACTGGATTAAGAAAATGTGGCACATATACACATTGGAATGCTATATAGCCATAAAAAGGATGAGTTCATGTCCTTTGTAGGGTCATGGATGCAGCTGGAAACCATCATTCTCAGCAAACTATCGCAAGATCAGAAAACCAAACACCGCATGTTCTCACTCATAGGTGGGAATTGAACAATGAGAACAGTTGGACACAGGAAGGGGAACATCACACATCAGGGCCTGTTGTGGGGTGCGGGTAGGGGGGAGGGATAGCATTAGGATATATACCTAATGTAAATGATGAGTTAATGGGTGCAGCACATGAACATGACACATGTATACATATGTGACAAACCTGCACGTTGTGCACATGTACCCTAGAACATAAAGTATAATACAAAAATGAATAAATAAATAAAAATATTTATTGCAAAAAAATTATTCTTTCAAAATTTTGGCTTCTGCAAAATAAGTCACTTTCAAGATTACTTTTGTTTCTGCTCCAGGTATTAAAAATTAGATTTGAAAACCAAAATTGCTTATAAATTCTTTGTTCTGTTTCTCTGACTATATCTCCCTGTCCCAAATCAAAGATTATCTTAACTTTAATAAGCAGATAGCTGAAGAGCAATATACATTACTGAGGTTTTCTAATACACTATTTAAAAAGTATTATCTCACTATTATACTAAAACAGAGATGGAAACTGACCCGTGTTTTTTAACTTGTTTCTTATATTTTGATATCATGTTGGATGATCTGATACAAGCTTGTTGCCTACTATGTATATAATATATAATTTTCATGGATTTGTAGAGAAGAAATGGAGTTACCATGAATTAGGAATATTTGTAGTATATAGCTGCTTCTTCTATCTGTCTATTTATTATCAAAAATCAGTGTTGCAGATATATTATTGACCAAATTGTTGATTAATTATGACCAAAGCTATTTTAGCAGACATCTTAAATTCTGATTTTTTTAATTTAGCAAATAAAACTAAAAGGTATTCTATTATATTATTTGAATCACTTCTACTAACAATCTACATGTACCTTTTGTCACTAGTTTCTTCGAAAAGTTATACAAGTAACTTATATATCTCCAACCTCAAAATGCCCCAGGACCTTTATTATGTGTCCATGTGTTTGTGTGTACACGTATGGGCATGTGTTTGTCTTGGTTTTTGTTATGACTAAAATAACTGTTCCTTTATCTGCTTTGGAAATCTATTTAGGCAAAAATCAACCATCACATAAATGTGGCTCCAATTAGGTTTCTTTTTGTTCACTTCTAGGAGTACTTGGAATACCATTGTATGCAGACCCTCTCCCTCTCTGAGTTCTTCAATTTTTACCTTGTCTTCAGCTTAGCTGACAATTAAAAATACACAGCTGTGCAGTTATTTGATAAAGAATACAAATATTCCAGCCACCTGTCAGGGAGTATAACTTCAAAAGGTCTGTCACTAAATGGAAAGCTTTCAAAAGCCCAGTAAAGAGAAACAGAGTTAATAGATGTTGAATTCATTATTCCAGTAATATAGAAGGAAGTATATGCAATTTATTCATCTTTTAGATAATTCAAAATTTATCCTTGAAATAAGCTAGATCATCCAAGAGCCACACACTTAAGTCTCATTACTTTTGTTCTTTTCTCTTGCTGTAAGTGTGTTTTTGTGCTTTGGTATCATGACATCAATCTGTATTAAGAACATGTTACTAGGTTTATGGTTAACTTTAATTTCCTTATCAAGGGTAGTTTTGTCTCTCTTTAGAAAACGGTTTGTTTTTATCTTATAAATTTTAAAATATAGGTATATATCTCCCCCTCTCTCTGACACACACACAGACACGCACACATACACAGACACGCACACACACAAATGGCTGCCAGAAGTTTACTATCATATTTGTGTCCCACTTCTGGCAAGCACAATATGTACGAATCTAAATAATTTAAGCTGTTTGCAAATTTTCCTGCTCTATTTTTATTTTGCCTGTCATTTTCCAGATTTATTGTATCTTTGGATTGATACATCTTTATAAAATGCTTTAAATCATTTTTTAAATGAGGAATAAGTGTAAGTATATTCTGTTTTAATTCTTGTAGTCTCATATTATCAAAATTATAATTTAGCACCTTCTTTTTTTTCCCTTGCTTAAGGGCATGCATGCCCTTGCTGTCTGGCATCTGAATAAAAATACAGAAGACTCCATCTCAAAAAACAATATATATATATATATCCTCCAAGAAACTTTGGATGTCATTAAATAAAAACTCATAAAAATGTCGACATAACTTGGGGAAACTGTGGGTTCATCTCTAGACCACCACAACAAGGCAAGTCACAAAAAGTTTTGTTTCCCAGTGTATATAAAAGTTATATTTACATTATACTATAGTCTATTATAATTTGTTCAATGTCACTATGTTCTTAAAAGGGCACATACCTAATTTTTAAAATATCGCATTGCTAAAAAGTATTAATGACCATCTGAGCCTTCAACCAGTTCTAATGTTGGTTGGTTGCTGACTAATCAGGGTTGGGGTGGCTGTGGCAATTTCTGAAAATAAGACAATAATGATGTTGGCTACATTGAATGAATCTTCCTTTTATGAAAGATTTCTATGTAGTATACAATGCTCTTTTATAGCATTTCTACCCACAGGAGAACTTCTTTCAAAATTGGATTCAATCCTCTTAAATCATGCTGCTGCTTTTTGAATTAAGTTTATGTAATATTCTAAATCCTTTTTTGTCATTTCAACAATGTTCACAGCGTCGTCACCAAAAGTAGATTATATCTCAAGAAACCACTTTCTTTGCTCATCCATAAAAAGCAACTCATCATCTGTTCAAATTTGATCATGCATATGTTAGATCTTTCTTATATTGCTAGAAAGGAATAACAGACTGGGTAATTTATAAAGGAAAGAGGTGTAATTGATTCATTGTTCTGCAGGCTGTAAATGCATGACACTGACATCTGCTTGGCATCTGGGTAAACCTCAGGAACTTTTACTCATGGAGTAAGGCAAAGTGGTAACAAACATGTCACGTGAAGAGAACAGAAGCAAGGGGAAGGATGTCATATGCTTTTAAACAACCAGATCTCATGAGAACTCACTCACTATTGCAGGGACAGCACTACGCCATAAGGGATCCAGCCCCATGACCCAAACATCTACCACCAGGCTCCCCCTCCAACATTGGATTGAGATTTCAATCTCAGTTCAACATGAGATTTGTGCAGGACAAATTTCCAAACCATATCAATGCAATTACAGCAATTCAATCACATCTTCAGGCTCCACTTCTAATTCTAGTTCTCTGTCCATTTCTACCATATTTGCAGTGGCTTCATTCACTTCAGTCTTGAACCTCTCAAAGTCATCCAGGAGGGTTGGAATCAGCTTCTTTCAAACTCCTGTTCATGTGGATATTTTGACCTCTTCCCATGAATCATTAATATTCCTAATGACATCTAGAATGGTGAAGGCCTTCCAGAAGTTTTCCAATTGACTTTGCCCAAATCCATAAGATGAATCACTATCTATGAAAGCTATGGCCTTACATAATAGACTCTTAATTTCTTAAATTGTAGACTCGAGGGTCAAAATTACTACTTGATCCATGGACTACAGAATGGATGCTATGTTGTCAGGCATGGAAACAACATTAATCTTCTTGTATATCTACATCAGGGCTCTTGGGTTACCAGGACATTGTCAATGAGTAGTAATATTTTGAAAGGAATCTGTTTTCCTGTTCAGTTGATCTCAACAGTGGGCTTAAAATATTCAGTAAACCATGCTGTAAACAGATGTACTATCATACAGAATTTGTTTTTCCATTTATAGCTTTTGATGTTTCTTTTTTTTTGAGACAGAGTCTTGCTCTGTTGCCCAGGCTGGAGTGCAGTAGGTGATCTCAGCTCACCGCAACTTCTGCCTCCTGGGTTCAAGCAATTCTTCTGCCTCAGCCTCCTAAGTATCTGGGATTACAGGCACCCGCCACCACACTTGGCTAATTTTTGTATATTTGGTAGAGATGAGGTTCCACCATGTTGGCCAGGCTGGTCTTGAACTCTAGACCTCGTGAGCCACCTGCCTGAGCCTCACAAAGTGCTGGGATTACAGGCCTGAGCCACCCCACCCGGGTATAGCTTTCAATGTAAAGTGAGAAATGTCTGACTCTTTGTTCCATTTGAACAGTTAGAAGGCATTATAGGGCTATTAATTGGCCTACTTTGAATATTATTGTGTGAATATCAGTGTGTAGGGAGTGAATAGGCAATGTCAGTGAATATCAGTGACTAGGGAGGCTTGAGGGAAGGAATAGGAATGAAGAAATGGCCAGTGGGTGAAGCAGTCAAAGCTCAAACAATATTTATTAAATTTGCTGTCTTATATGGGCACATTTCTTGGCTTCTCAAAACAATTAAACAATAACATCAAAGATCACTGGTCACAGATTACCATTTCAGATATAATAATAATGAAAAGATTTGAAATATTGTGAAAATTATCAAAACATGACACAGAGATACAAAAAGAGCACAAAGTGTTGGGAAAATTGTGCCGATAAACTTGCTTGACACAGGGCTGCCACAAACCTTTGATTTGTAAAAATTGGAGTATCTGCAAAGTGCAACAAAGCAAAACACAATGAGACAATATATGCCTGTAAAACCTTAATTTGTTTCCTTTAATAAATTATTTGAGCTTTTTGTATATACAGACATTCATAGTTCTACCAATGTTGTGAAATTCTGACTTATGCTTTAGAATATTACGGTAATCTGTGTGTACTGTTATAATTATGCAATACCAGTGCTATGCACCAGATTTTATTCCCATATTGTCATTCTGCTTACTTCATTATGTATGTTGAAGATGCTATAAAAGTTCTGGGTGATTTTTATTTTCTATTTTTCATTGCTATGATTTTAGGTAGAGTTAGTCCAGAGTAATGTTATAGCTGTATAGAGCTGATTTGAGCAATACCTGTTCACTATCTACCCATTAAAGCACCTCTTAAAAGTTATAATAAATAATGAATTGCTTACATGCCTAGGTTTCTTTCATTAGTTGCTAAGTTTCTAGAAAAAACAGTCTTACATATTTTGAGGTGTTCAGTGCCAATACAGGATATAGAATACAGTATATATTCCATGAACATTGTTGAATAAATTTTTAATGAATAAAATAAATCATATTTTTATTAATTAAGACCCTGTAAAATGAGATGACTAATGATACCTCTTATTAGCTGTCTTAAATTTCCAGCTTCTTCTACCCCCTGTCTGTTCTGCTACCCAAAAAGCTTTTCTTACAAATACCCAATTTTCGACCAAGTTTTAATATCTCCCCCAAATTACCACCTTTAGAAACCATACATTCATAGAAGCACACTCTTGTCACTCGATTATTTGAAATATCTTGGTAAAATATGTTAAAAATATATATGTGAGTGTGTGTGAGTATGTGTGTGGAGGGTTGTTAATTATAAAGCCTAAGCATATAGGGATTGTAAAAATAAATTAGAAAAAAAATCACATCCTAATATTTACAAACCGATGGGAGAAACAAACACAGGTGTAATTCTAGCATAATATGTTTATCAGTAAATATCAAATATTTCTTGAATGTTCCCTTGTAAGCCATCATCAAGTTCAAACCATTTTAGTTAGTTTATTTTTCCAGAGTACCAATTTTGTATGCCTTCTCAGATTCATTCTCTTAATTCTTTCTTTCCAAAGAAGATACCTCTTTACAAGCTCACCTAGCTGACTCATAGAGTTCCTATAATCACTGAGTTCCTGTATCTCCTGCCATTTTCTTACTTAGATGAAATGCCACCTTATTGGGCAGGGACTATAGCTTCCTGAAGGATTGCTAAGTAGAAGGCTACCACAACCCAGAAATTCAAGGAATTTCATTCTATGGAGTGTTCCTTGACTGGGAGATGTAAGAGAAACAAACAAAGGCATTTATTCTCTTTTTTTTTTTCTTTTCATACTGTTCTCTAAGGTATGATTTCTCTTTACAGTTCTTGCAAAGAAAGTCCCACATGTAAAGAAGCCTATGCCTGCTGAACAATGTCTATTTCACCTTGAGAACTGTGAAAGGTATCCACTGCAGTGGTAAGCATATTTTTCATTGTTGTCACCTCCTTTTGATTTCACTCTCAACACCCTGGGCTTGCACTTCCCAAAGAATGTGGCGTTAATCCTTTTCTCAGGCTTTGATTTTTACAAGATCAAATCTAAGATCATACTTAAAAATTAAACACAACAGTGTTTTGAATTTTTCTTTCTATTATATAGACTTTCTTCACCTGTGTGGGGTGATGAACCTATGTATTTTTTTTTTTTAATTCTGAACTGTTTACCATATTTTTTAGAACATAGTGTCTGTTATTTAAATCTGTATGAAGATCTTCATCAAAGGTAACTTTTTCTTCTAGAAGGATGCTTACCAGAGGCTTGGAAGAGTGGTGGGGGACTTGGGAGGAGATAGGGATGGTTAATGGCTACAAAAAAAAAAAAAAAAAAAAAAGTAGAAAGAATGAATAACTATTTGATAGTGCAACGGTTGATTATAGGCCATAATAACTTAATGGTACATGTTAAAATAGCTTAAAGAATGTGATTAGATTGTTTGCTTTGAAATGCCTTTGTAGGGTCTCATGTACCCCACAAATATATACACCTACTGTGTACCATAAAAATTAAAAAAAATTAAATTTCAACAAAAGAGTACAAGAAGAAGAAAAAAGAAAAAAAATACAAATGATAAACATGCTAAGTGGTGAAATTAGTTTACTATTAAGAAAATCCTTAGAGATCAGTTTTTCTGAGTTTCTCTGTATAACTATATACATCTGTTAAGTTAGGCTGTCTGAAATAGTTAAGCAGGAAAATATACTTGTTTGGAAACTATTTTGAAGGACATAATGAAGACCAGTTGAACTCTCAACTTGAATTTTTTCATAAAATAAAATTGTGAAAAACTTAAGAAAGTTAAAGTGAAGTAATTTTAAAGCTGCCCTCCAAATTAGTCATTCTTTAAATAAGATATATAACATAGTCAACTCCGGTAATACGTTGCACTGGAGGTCAACAGCATACATGCTAAAGGTTACATATTTGTAAAAGGATAGCTAATTTTATGACCACCCATAAATATTTTTAGCCTAGGACAATGATATGGGTAATAAAACATATTCGTGATGCAAACCATTCACCTACATGGGTCAAGAACAATTTTTCTTTTATCTATGTATTCAAGCATTTTATTTTTTATTTTATTTTATTTGTTTGGTCTATGATATGGTGGAGTTACTTTTTCAAGCACAAAGACACTTGTAGATGACACAAGTGGTAAATTACAGAATATGGGAAATATCCCTCACACTTATATTTAGACAACAGTAAATGAACTAAATTAGTTGTGAAATTCACTCTTGTCAGCAGGGTGAATTGAACATTACCATGTGACTCTTACTTCTCTATGTCATCAATATCACTTCATCTCATAGTTATTTGTAAGACCTTTGTCTTATACCATTTAAACTAGAAATGTATTTATCCCTTCTATATCTTGTGAGGGGAAGATAAATCTTGGGGCCCCCAAATCACTAAGCTAAAGGGAAAAGTTAAGCTGGGAACTGCTTAGGGCAAACCTGCCTTCCAGTCTACTCAAAGTCACCCCTCTGTTCACTGTGATAAAGGCATATCTCATTTCCTCCTTAGGTCAGGCTATTCAGACATTCAAAAGAATGCAACCATTTGTCTCGTATCTACCTGTGACATGGAAGCTCCTTCCCCGCTTCAAGTTGTCCCACCTTTTTTTTTTTTTGCAAAATGTGAAATTTTTTTATTTTGATATTTTTTCTTTTCTTTTTTTTTTTTATTATACTTTAAGTTCTAGGGTGCATGTGCATAACGTGCAGGTTTGTTACATATGTATACTTGTGCCATGTTGGTGTGCTGCACCCATCAACTCGTCAGCACCCATCAATTCATCATTTATATCAGGTATAACTCCCCAGTGCAATCCCTCCCCCCTCCCCCCTCCCCATGATAGGCCCCAGTGTGTGATGTTCCCCTTCCCGAGTCCAAGTGAACTCATTGTTCAGTTCCCACCTATGAGTGAGAACATGTGGTGTTTGGTTTTCTCTTCTTGTGATAGTTTGCTAAGAATGATGGTTTCCTATGCAGCCATAAAAAAGGATGAGTTTGCGTCCTTTGTAGGGACATGGATGCAAGTTGTCCCACCCTTGCTTTGAGATGTCCCTCCTTTTCCAAAATGAAATGATGTTCGTCTTACATATGTTGATTGATGTCTCATGTATCCCTAAAATGTTTAAAATCAAACTGTGCTCTGACCACCTTGGGCACATGTAAGGGTTCACAATCTTAGATGATATGTAAGTGTGAAAGAGAATAGAGACCAAAATATAACTCTCAGCAAAGTGTTTTTAATCAAATTAAACTCATAGGAAAACCTTGAAAGGATAAATAATAAAAAAACTAGCATGTTGGTTACCTGTGTTTCTCTTCCAGATTTATTCTCTTGTCTTATTCACCTGCTCTCTGTCTCTGAGCAGTATGAATTGTATTATCAATGGCTTCCTTTCCCTTGGGCTTCTGATTACATTTGGCCAATAGGAAAAGGGAGCACCAAAGCAGATTAAGGAAGAGGAAATAGTAAGATCAATTTACTCTAGCTTTTTTATACAAGGCTATACAATTCCCTGTCAAAGGAAAGTCAAGAAACCTAACTGTATATTCAATATGGACATCCATTATCTGTGTTTCTGACTCAGCCAGTGTGAGCACCACCCTTCTCAGAAGCAAAGTAAAATGTCTAAACTAGGGGAGCTCTGTATTTTCGTCTGGAACCTAGGAAATATCTATTTTCTTATCTAAGTCATTCACTCCATGTATTTTACTATTTCTTTTGACTTTTGTCCACACCTAAATACTCTTCCAATATCTGCTTCAGCACCATATCCCCCATGTGTTTCTAACCATTAGAAACAATGGAAGCAGCAGTTTCTGAAGAGGTAATGAGGAGCAATGGAAGATACAATGAAGGAGCAGTGGTCGTTCAGAAAGTATTCTCCTGTCTAACCACTGAATTACCAACTCCCTCTTTTTTTCTAACTTTCACCTGTATAAACTACTATGTACTACTTTTAATAAGCACCACTTTCACAAAGTCTCAAGGATGTTCTAATGACAAGCTGCAAATGTTTTCATCAATATTTGGAGAAATATGATGATTTTTATGTAAGGAATAATATTTAAAGATTTTAACTTCAAAGTCTTTCTTTCCCATCTCCACTTGCTCTTGCTGGCCCAGAAACTCTTCCTCATTCTTCAACCCTAAGAATAGTAGGATTGCAACCTGGAATATTGGAAAAGTAAATGAATTGCTTTAGTCAGAGTATAGACAGGAGTTGGAAACCAAATCATTTTATATGTGTAAGAGTCCCAAAGTTGGAAAGAAAAAAAATTCTGTTATAGCTTTTGATTTTCAAAAGAACTCAGTTTTAGAATTTGAAACCAAACATGGAGGACAAGAAAAAGTTCAGGAAAGTTAATCAGAGAGCTTAGAAGAATGCAGCATGAAACATAAAGACAATTTATTTGTACATGCAAAGATAACAAAAGCTTTCCTGATCAAGGAAGGAACAAGCTTTGGAGAAAATCAAAAGGAATCTGAGCAGGGTTTAAATGTTGCCTTGGTTCTTGAGAAGGTGCCACTGTTTTCACTTGTTAGGAGAGGATAATTGGGAGTGGGTACAGCCCTTCACCTGACTTAATTTGTATGACCGTACCTGCCTTTTTACTGAGAATATAAAGGGTAGTAGCTCCACCGGTAAAAAAAAAATTATTGAAGCAATAAGAAATTTTTTTGGGGAAAGAAACCCTTTTAGTAATTCCAAATATTATGTCCAGGGAAGCACAAGTTTTTACTTAGCTGTGTATGTGTATATCCCCATTACGTTATAAACTCTTCACACATTAGTGGAAATATGGCACACACTTCTTATACCTGTTCCATAAATGTTAGTTAAATGAATACCTAAACTTAATAATGTAGCTTATCTTCACTTCTGTTGTTATACCATTGGTAGAACTGGAAGAAAGCAAGATTTTCAAGGAGTTGCAAAAGTCAGCGTCTGCCAATAACATAGTCCTTTAGCTTCAATTTCCACTCAAGAACACCATCCATAAATATTTAAAACATTTTAAATGTATGTTTTATGTCATTTTCACATTAGCTTAAATATTATTTGTATCATATAATTTTACCAATCAAAACCAAATTAGTCAAAATCAATTCTCAAATTAAATTAGATTTTCCATTCTGATATGTTTTCTTAATAAGTTCAAAGAGATTGCTATAGTTAATCCTGGCAAATGTTTGAATTATTCAATTCAATTTGGAGGGAAGTCTATTCCTGTATGCCGTCTTAGAGTTAAGTTATATTCTATGACATCTTGTATACTCTGAGGTTGTTGAGGCATGTATCTGTGGTTTATGCATTAAAGCAGAAACAGGGAAAACACTTATACAACTGTTTTAATAGTTGTAGAGACTGGTGTTTCCATGTTTACCTTTATTTTAACCCAGTGTGAATTCTAACTAGGAATGAAAGAATCAACTCTGTGGGTCTTTTTAGCTCTACAACAGTGTATAGACTCACCCTGAGTTATTGATTCATCTACTTAGCTACCACCATTCCCTTCACAAAGCCATCACAAATGCTGCCCAAAACTGGTATTGAAGAGCTCCAAAGGTCAGCTGAAGAACACAGAGCATTCTTTTTGCTGAATGTCTGCGGGTTATGTTTTGCTTTCCTTTACTTACTCCTTTTGGAATTAGTCATGACACATTTTTCTTTTTTAGCATAAACCCATCAGTATTCACAGATACTATGAATAAGTTTTTTTTTCACCTAGGTACAATGAATATCCCATATCTCACAGAATGAAACAGATTTGGCATTACACTTGCTTTTTTAAAAAAAGAAATAAAATATATAGTTATTTTCTAATGTATTTCTAAATATAATTTTGCCCCAGAAACTATATTGAATACAAGTGTGTTTTGAAAGAACTGATTTTAAGTATTTGCATTTGTTTTATATCACAAGAATAGTAGCTACAAATTTAGAGACAGATTCTTACTTTTCTAAATTGATTTATAATATTTTTCAAGAAATATTTGTTCTTAATGCTGCTTCTTGAGCAAATTACATCTGGATTATCATTGGTTTATTTCATAATCTAGTTGTGAATCTCTGAGACATGAAAAGGCATATAATAATTTTTCAATTTGAATTACAATTTTTATATGTATTTAAAATATGTATATTAAAACTGTATACTAATATTTAATACATTAAACTGCATACATATTAAATATATGCATATACAGACATTCTCACTTAAAGTAGTAACATGGAAAAAAGTCTATTGACTATGCCACCTTTTTTTCTAATGAGTTTCACTAGAAGATTTACAAAGTATTCTATAAGAATTTTTGTTTGTTTATTAGTTTGATTTAGGTTTTAACTTTCTGATATACTTGGAAAAGTCAGGTCCTTTGTCTTACTAATTTATAAACCAAAAGTTGAAGCTTTGAGGTAAATATAATAAATTCTTCCTTGAAATAATCAAAAAAACTAATAAAGTAGTTAATGACTACATAATGAGGTATGTTTTCCCCTAAGGAATTAGAATGCTTACCATTTTATCTCTAAGTCCCAGAATTGAATAAACACTATGTCTATCCAACATGAAAGCACCAGACATTCGGTTAAAAACTAATTTAGTTGTTTTACAGCCTACCTCATATGTCAGTAGATAGTTGATAGAACCTATTTTCACTGCTATAAAATATCTGACTGGTATCAATGAAAACAATGTATTTTTCTGACATTAAGCTATGTAAATCCAACTGCTCTCCTCTTGTCTGTTATTAATCTTTCACACATTCCATTTTCTCAGATATTTCTTATAGGGCTCCCAGTACAAAACAAATTATCACCAACTTTAATTTCTTAATGATTTAAGTCCGTATTAAAAAAAAAAAAAACTACAGCCACTGATTTAATTGTAATTACTTTACTTCAGTTTCTAGTTCTTTGATATTCAAGTTAAATAACTGTTCTGACATATTATGGATAAATTTTATTAGTATCCTTTCTTATGTGATCCAAAAAAGAGACATGTTTTCAGGTTGTCTATTCCTTGTCATCTATTTTTATTCAATGCATTTCCCTTTGAGTAGTAGAAGTTATAGAAGTTTTAAAGGCAGATTTTGAAATTGACATTGGTGTAGAATAATTTCTACAAACTTGTTGCATATAAAATTTCTTCACAGAAATCAGATAAATGTTTGGTAGATGATAAAATGAACTACACATTCCCTTTTATGAGTCAGTTTCTGCCTCCAGCTTACTAATGACTGTAACTCATTAGCATAGATGGTGCCTTGTAATTTACTGAATGAGCAAAATTCCTACTCTGTGAAAGAATTAAGCACCAAATCAGATCATTTTTACTTTAAGGAAAATTTCTCATTATCCACACTTTTTCTAAGGCAAGCCTTAGCCCTGTTTCCTCCTGACTGCCAGGAAGATTTATAGGTAGTAAAACAAATGCAGGAAAGCCACATGTCATGGGCAATTGCCTGGACTGCTGAATTGTTTAGGTAAGTCACTAACAACTTCTAAAAGAGTACTAAGAGCAGTTAAATGTGTTATGCCTGTTAATTGATTTACACCTAATAATTTAAGGTGCAAATTTTGACCTGTAATACCCAAAAAACTGGGACAGAAGAACGAATTTAGGTTAAGTATCTTATAGTGTTGTATTCATTGTGAGATATGATGAGGTTTCTCTTCAAATAGCCTGATCAATCCTTTATTCTTTAATTCGTAGTACCCCCCATCCCTTTTTCCTTTTTCTCTTTTTTTCTTCTTTTCTGCCTTTGTTACATGCCCAGACATGCCATAGTACCAGGCGTTATCAGTACCAGCTTACATTCCTTTCCTTATTTGGAAAGAATACTAACTCTCTAACTCATTGCACATACCCCTTCCCCTTTCCCCTCTCCCGCTTACATGCCCACTTTAGCTAAAAAAAGTTCAAACGTTTAGCCAACTGAGGGATTAGTTTAGATTGTACAGCCTGACCCCGGCCAATGGGGAAAAGGTACAGGGGCAGGACTTGCGTCAGGAATAAAGGCTCTTGTGCCCCTTTGTTCAGGTGTGCTCTCACGGCGACCGGCCAGGGAGAAGCACCCCTCTGTGCAGGAGTAAAATTACTTTGCTCAGAATCCTTTGTTTGAGTATTCAATTTCCTTAGGATTTTGAACGTTGTTCCCAACATTCATAAAAAGGCACGTAGAATGAAAGATCCTCTGCTAATTATGAAAAATGTTAATAGATTTTTTTTTAACCCAGAGGAAGCTCTATTCTGATTTAAGAGTTCCTAATCAAAGTAAGCCACTTAAAATAGCCCCATTTAAAAAAATATTTAAAATATCCCAATCTTCTTTGATAAATCATACACTTTACCTATATATTTTTTTATAACAAATTGTGTAAATCTGTGGATAACGTGCTATGAACTTTAAAAGAAAAACCAGAGGAAACCTGTTAGAATTAGAATGGTAAAACTTCCAGTCTGTTGAAGATAATATACTCTTGTCTTTTCAGATGTTTTCTGACATCTTTTAAAAAGCATAGTGATTACTTTCCATGCCATTTTTTAAAAAGTCATTTGTTCTTTCAGCATATTTTTGTTCACCCAAATAACTAATTCTTTTTTCTTAATTGTATCATTATTTTTTTACTGGCATTGTTGAATCAGATACCTGAATATATAAGTTAATGAAAATATTAGAATTATGAATTTTCAAAATTTTTTTGAGACTGAGTCTCACTCTGTCACCCAGGCTGGAGTGCAGTGGCATGATCTCAGCTCACTGCAACCTCTGCCTCCTGGGTTCAAGTGATTCTCATGCCTCAGACTCCCAAGTAGCTGGGATTACAGGCTAATTTTTTTGTATTTTTAGTAGAGGCAGGGTTTTCCTATGTTGGCCAGGCTGGTCTCAAACTCCTGACCTCAAGTGATCCACCCACCTCTGCCGTCCTAAGTTCTGGGATTACAGGCATGAGCTACTGCACCCAGCCGTTAATTTTTAAATTAATTTTAAACTCCCATATGGAAATGTGGCAGGCCAGGTTTCACTAACAACTGTTTCAGTACTGACTGAGTGGTTAAGTTCAATATTAAAAGCCAATTCCTTATACAAAGGCTGGGATGTAACAAAAGCCCATGAAGAGTTTTGCTTAGGCCTTTCCTGGGCCTTAAAGGCATAACAAAATAATGAAGGAATTCTAAACGGACCCATTTAGAATTAAACATGTTTTATTGTGGGTCTGAAGAAACTCCCCAGGCCTCCAAAAACAAGTTTACTGGGGATCTGAAGGAACTCTTCAGTGATTTAGCAGGAGACAAGGGTAGTCACCCCAGCACCTGGACCCATCCATTTAGATTACATAAATTTACTGAGGCTCCAGAGAAAGGTCTTCAGTACTCAGACCTTAGTTACAGATTAAAAGAAGTTAATCACTTAGATGTTTCTTTAGATGAATGCACACTTACACATATACATATACCTTAGAAGGTATATCAGCTCTAGAAAACTTTGTAATTTTGAGTTCATCTGGCAGGAGTTTCCAAGCCTTCTCCCTGTAACTGGTTACAGAAATAAAAGCTCT
The DNA here is from genome assembly GCF_002776525.5 of Piliocolobus tephrosceles. Taxonomy (NCBI): domain Eukaryota; kingdom Metazoa; phylum Chordata; class Mammalia; order Primates; family Cercopithecidae; genus Piliocolobus; species Piliocolobus tephrosceles. Next base: position 109,246,545 of record NC_045438.1, read on the forward strand.
CTTCCTCCCCAGTTCATCTGCATCTCATTATTGGACCACAAGAAATAGCAGCCTGACCGCCAGTTTGGTCTGGTAACAGAAATTTTCAGGTATAGTTTCTGTCATGTCAAGCTAAACATTAAAGAACACCTTCAAATAGTTTAATATAAACTTCAGTTTAATATAAAATACAGTTTAATAAAAATGCCATCAAATAGTTTAATATAAGCCTGAATAATTTAATATAAATAAATTTTGTTTACAGTTTGAAGAAATCTCCAGTTTCTGACCTTAACCTTTTCAGTTTTGATAGGCAAATACAGTCAGTACTATAAAATAAGGTGGTATTTCAATGCAGAAAAATGGAATAAGCAATGATTTATTTGTGTTTATATGTATGCTTATTATGTAACCAAGTATAGCAAACTCTTTCAATAAATGTTGATGCAGTCTAACCAGCACCCATTCCCTCCTTTTTTGTTTTTAAAATAATTAATCTTTATTCTGTTTAGTCTAAGCCAACCATATTAATTGTTGCATTTTTTTTTTCTTTTCGGAAACCTAGAGTTAAGCCGATTAGTACACAGCATTCTCCTAGAGATTATTTGTTCGAGAGAGGGTAAATAGACCAATCAGTCTGAACACAGGGATTTATATTCCATGCTTAGAAGAAAGTTTCTCTTTCTCACCATAGTTGAACAAAATACATGTTGCCCAGTAGGTGTTGGTAGGCATCTTTTGCTCAAGAGCAAAGCCAAAGTCACTATCAAATAAATAAATAAATCCTGAGAAGTGGAGAGATATGGAACCAAAGCCCTAATAGCATCAGGTCAGGAGCTTATTCTACTTCTGGACTTCTTGCTCTGGGAGATAAGAAACATTATCATATTTAAGATTTCTTTTATTTTGTAGGCAAAAGCATCCTAAGTGATATAGCATCTTAAGTAGTTTTTACATAAGTAGCTGTAGCAGCTATTTAATGTTAAAAATTTACATGTATTGAATTCATCCATTCATTTTAATACTGCAGATGACTTCTACATTAGCCTAATAAAACAAAGACAAGCCATTTTAATCTTCCAGTGACCTGACTAGTGTGAGTACTTAATGACCATTACTTACAAATGGCACCAAGTTCCCAGTGCCTCTATCCTAGGGCAGGATACTCTTACAGTAGGCTATTATCCACTCAGGATGAATGTCAATGTCTATTGTTATGAGATGAGTAGCTCCTTTTGGCCAGCTAATTGACTTCTAGTTTGTCTCCAATATTATTGCTAAAAAGTCTTAAGAAGTTAACTTTGGGTCAAAAAATCATGCACTTAAGATTTCCCCTGGACCTCAAGCATGCACAGTGCCTTCCACTACTGTTTCTCCCCTTCTTTCAATCATACATTTAACCCTGACTGATTCATAATAAAATCTCCTATCAATTTTGTTACATCAGTAATGTGAATTTATTTCTCATTAATTAATTTTATTCTGAGACTTCTATAAGTAAAATTTTATCAGCTCAACTGTTTTCATTTTGCTTCAGATAACAAGTGAATAATGCACTAAAAATAAAATATCACTGTGACCAAGTCTCACTAAACTGTACCAAATGAGCTCATATTCACTTTATCACAAATATATATCTAAGCCCAAATATACCTGATGTCTAAATTTAAATACCTTCAACATGTATATCACTAATATATTTTACCAAGAAGAGGTTATAGTCATATCCTTTAGTAATAATATCTCAGTATAAACAAGCTGATAATTTGTTCTTTTCTCATAAATATAAAATTATAAAAGAAGATTTTGGGGGAATTGTTGTTTTTGCTTAACATACATGGAATTGAAGAAAACAATAGGAGTTTTAGACAATCTCTTACACATCAAATTAACTTCCGAATACTTTTAAATGCATGTGACGTTTAGGTGCTAAAGCAAATACATGGATTTATATGATTTGGCTGTGCGTACCCACACAAATCTCATGTTGAATTGTAATTCCCATTGTTGGGGGAGGGACCTGGTGGGAGATGATTGGATCATGGGGTCGGATTTTCCCCTTGCTGATATATTGTGATAGTGATGTCTCACAAGATCTGATGTTTTAAAAATATAGGGCACTTTCCATTGCTGTCTCTCTGTCTCTCCCAGCAAAATGGGAAGAAGGTATTTGCTTTCAGTTCACTTTCTGTCATAATTGTGAGTTTCCTGAGGTGTCCTAGTCATGCTTCCTTTGAAGTCTGTGGAACTGTGAGTCAATTAAACTTCCTTTCTTTATAAATTACTTAGTCTCAGGAAATTCTTTATAGCAATGCAAAAATGGAATACAAAAAAAAAAAAATTGGTATGGGGGTGAAGCATGGCTATAAAAATATCTCAAAATGTGGAAGTGACTTTGGAACTGGGTAATGGACAGAGATTGGAACAGTTTGGAGGGCTCAGAATAGATGCAAAAGTGGGGGAAAGTTCAAAACTTCCTAGAGACTAGTTGAATTCTTGTGACCAAAATGCCAACAGTGATATGGACAGTGAAGTCCAGCCTGAGGTGGTTTCAGATGGAGATGAGCAACTTATTGGAAACTAGAGTAAAGGTCACTCTTGCCATGCTTTAGCAAACAGACAGGTAGCATTTTGTCTCCACATTAGAGATCTGTGGAACTTTGAACTTGAGAGAGATGATTTAGGGTATCTGTTGGAATAAATTTCAAAGCAGCGAAGCATTCAAGATATGACCTGGCTAATTCTAAAAGTGTACACTCACATGTGTGAACAAAGAGACTATCTGAAATTGAAAGTTATATTTAAAAGAGAAACAGAGCATAAAAGTTTGGAAAATGTGCAGCCTGACAATGTGGTAGAAAATAACCCATTTTTTCTGGGGAGAAATGCCTGCTGCAGGAATTTGAATAATTAAAGAGAAGTCACATGTTCATGGCCAAATAATGAGAGAAATATCTCCAGGGCATTTCAGAGACCTTCGTCTGAAGGTCTAGGAGGAAAAAATGGTTTCATGGGCCAGGCACAGGTCCCAGCTGCTCTGTGCAGCCTCAGGACATGGTACACTGCAACCGTGCTTCAGCTCCAGCCATTGCTAAAAGAGACCAAAGTACAGCTCAGGCCGTGGCTTCAGAGGGTACAACCCCCAAGCCTTAGTGGCTTCCACATGGTGTCGGGCCTGCTGATACACAAAAGGCAAGACTTGGGGTTCAGAAACCTCCGCCTGGATTTCAGAGGATGTATGGAAATGCCTGGATGTTCAGACAGAAGTCTGCTGCAGGGATGGACCCCTCATGGAGAACCTCTACTAGGGCAATGCAGAGAGGAAATGTGGGATTAGAGCCCACACATAGAGTCTCCACTGAGGCACTGCCTAGTGGAGCTGTGAGAATGGGGCCACCATCATCCAGACCCCAGAATGGAAGATCCACAAACAGATTGCACCATGTACCTGATAAAGCTGCAGATACTCAATGCCAGCCCATGAAACCAGCCACTGGGTCTGTATCCTGCAGAGACACAGGGGTGAAACTGCCTAAGGCCTTGGGAGGCCAGTTCTTGCATCAGCATACCCTGGATATGAGACATTAAGTCAAAGGAGATCATTTCAGAGCTCTAAGATGTAATAACTTCCCGACTGGGTTTTGGACTTGCCTGGAGTCTTTGACCCTTTGTTTTGGCCAATTTCTCCAATTCAGAACAGTAACATTTACCAAATCCCTGTACTCTCATTTTATCTTAGAAGTAACTAACTTGTTTTTGATTTTACAGGCTCCTAGGTAGAAGGGACTTGTCTTGTCTCAGATGAGACTTTGACTTGGACTTTTGGGTTAATGCTGGAATGAGTTAAGACTTTGAGGGACTGTTGAGAAGGCATGATTGGTTTTGAAATGTAAAAAGGACGTAAGATTTGAGAAGGGCCAGGGGCAGAATGATAAGATTTGTCTCTGTCCCCACCCAAATCTTATCTCAAATTGTAATCCCCACATGTCATGGGAGAGACCTGGTGGGAGGTGATTGCATGATGGGTGCAGTTTCCCCCATGCTGTTCTCATGATAGTGAGGGAGTACTCATGATGTCTGATGGTTTTAAAAGTGGCAGTTTTCCCCTGAGTGCTCTCTCTCTCTTGCTACCTTGTGCAGAAGGTGCCTGCTTCCCTTTCAGCTTCCACCAAGATTGTAAGTTTCCTGAGGCCTCCCAAGGCATGCAGAACCATGAGTCAATTAAATTTCTTTTCTTTCTAAATTATCCAGTCTTATATAGTTCTTTATAGAAGTGTGAAAGCAAACCCATACATGGAGGAACAGATGAAGCAGAAATAAATCCTATTTTCAAGGGATTTAAACAGACTAGAGAAAATGAAAGTTAAGAAAAGTGAAAAAATTATTTAATTTTAATTGAAAATTACTAGCATCAAAAAAGAAGTACAGAGAAAAATAGAAGATGGAAAGTGAAGTGGGAGACAACATTTGCAGTTTGGAAATGCATTGAACTTATTAAGTAATATTTTGACTAAATTGATTTTATCATTTACAAAAAGGTGAAGTTACTGTGCATTTTTAAGTTAAGATGAAAAACTGTTAAGGGTGATTTAAATTTTAAAATGGGTGATTTCCAATCTCTAAAGAGGTGTATAAGAAAACTGACTTTATAAATTACTTTATAAGTTAAACGTATATGAAAATGTTTTTCCCTCTTTGTCTTAAGAATATCTTTCATTCCAAAAATTATGTAAAAATAAGAAAATACAGCTGACATAGGATACTCTAGAATGTTAACCATTATCAAACCAGGGTCTCTGAAACTGCATTGAATATGGATTAAATTATAAAAATTGAGGCCAGAAGACTTATTTAAATTGCTGATAACAAAAATCAACCTAGATTTCTACATTCTATGAAACTACCCTTCAAGAATGAAGAAAAAAATAGGCTTTTTCTGGATTTAAAAAATCTGCAGAAATTTCACCAGCAGATCTGAACTAAAAAAGGTTAATGGAAATTTTAATTTAGTAGACTAAAAGAATGTAATTCCAGTTGAATATTCACATCTTCAGGAAAATATGAAGAGCTGGAAATGATATAAAAGCAGATACATTTAAAATAGTGTTTCTTCTAACTTGATTAACCTAGATAAGATTGTTTAAAAAATATTGTAATACTGTATTGTGAAGCATATCACTTATATGGCTCTAATATGACAAGCTTTTGTATGATTATATAAGATAAGAGGTGAGTTAAATGGACCTTATACTGTAGGAAGATTTCACATGTATTTAAAGTTGCTCAATATTAACTATACACTGGTTGCAGTGACTTATGACTGTAATCCCAGCACTTTGAGAGACTGAGGCAGGCAGATTGATTGAGCTCAAGAGCTTGAGAGCAGCCTGGCCAACATGGTGACACCCCATCTTTACCAAAAATACAAAAGTTGGCTAGACATGGTGGTGCATGGCTATAATCCAGGCTACTCAGGTGGCTGAGGCAGGAGAATTACATAAATCCAGGAGGTAGAGGTTGCAGCAAGCTGAGATTATGTCACTGCACTTCAGCCTGGATGACAGAGTGAGACTCTGTCTCAAAAAATAAAAATATAAATAAAAAACAAATATGATATGGTTTGTCTGTGTCCCCACCCAAATCTCACTTTGCATTGCAGTTCCCATAATCCCCACATGTCATGGGAAGGACCTGGTAGGAGGTATATTAATCAGGGGTGCTACTTTTTCCCATGACACTTGTTAAAGAATGGTAAAGCTGACTTTATTCCAGGGGTTATTGCAGTAGGAATAGGGACCACCAAAATGGGGTTTTGCAGAAGGAGACAGAGATTGTTCTTGTCAACCAAATAACAAACAGAGAGAGACTCTCTAAAAGAAATTTACTTGGGAATAAGGCATGGCAATGGGAATACATATGCCATAGTAAGCTATGTGCAAATTCAGGAAGGTAAAGGAAAACAAAGGTTTTAAAAGAAAAAATGAGAATTATCCAATTGTTTTGCAATAATTATAGTAGGCAACAATTATCAAGAACATGGGTGGTGCCAGTTCAAGGCTGGACAGGCAGCTGTGGGGCAGATGTTCTTGCAGAAGTATTTTTTGTGTAAGGTTATGATGTGCAAGGTTGTGGTTTCTGTAGTTATTTTTGGTTATTGTAATTGGCATGTAAGTGTGAGAACCCTCTCTTCATAGCCTTCTTAGTTCTATTTGTCAGGGTTGTCTTAACATTACTCTCTATTTTGATCCTGACAACTTTTATGTTCTCAACTGTAAATATAACAAAGAGTGAATTTATAGCTAAGGAGCAGGGTAAGATTCAGTGGACAGAAAATACTAAGAGGAATTACCAAGGATAAGGGAGGATTCTGGCTAAATAAACCTAACAGAATTCTTGCTGAAGGCAGGCCAAGGTGATCAGACATCACCTGAGGGCTGGTGAAGGGCAAGGAATTTGATCAGATATGTATTGAAAACGGAGGATTCTGGCTACCCTGTCTTAGCAAGATTCTTGCTAAAATTGGACAATGCACATTCATGGAAGCCCAAAAGTTAGGGCCTAGTTGAGAAGGGAGTTTAGAGGAGCTGACTAAAGTTTGGTCAAACAGAGAATCTTTGTCACTGGCAAACCATAGGGCTCTTAGTTTCTGCTCTCTCAGACAACACTGCCATGCACTGCTGGATGTCCAAAACAGACGACCATTGTTTTGTATTTTTCATCCTGTTTTTCAGTTATTTCAGGGCAAGAGTGAAGTCTTGTTTTGTTATTCCATCTTGGATGGGAGACTAAGTTCTTGCTTTATTTGTTGTATGTTCATCATAAATAAGAAAGAAACTGTATTATGGCTTAAAATTGAACAAATTCTTAAAATTGAAAAATACATGTTTATGCTAGTTTTTAAAAACTAAAGCTAATGAGTATTCTATGCCAATTATTTAAGAAATGTTTCTATCCACATCATAACCATCAGAAAACAAAAGAAGACTTAGTAAAACTTTCACTTCAAAGCAAAAAACATACTCAGCAGGTATAATTTTATGTGACTATGATGAAGTTCTAAGTAGATTGGATATAATTTTAAGTAGTATTCCCAATAAGAAAGTTTGTAATTAATTTGCCAATTATTAATTCTCTAGTTTTTCTTTACCTTTACATTCACATGAGCAATTTAATATAGGTGATCAATACATAATTCAGAAACTGCTATACTACTTCTAAGCAAGCCTGATGGGGTAAGTGGTGATAAAAACGGAAGAGTCAAAGTGTATGTGAGAAAAATTCCCCACTTTGCGTAAGCTATTTCTTATCTGAATCTATAAATACGGTCCTTAAGCTTATGCAAGTGTTGTGATCATGGCTTAAAAAACAACCTTCAAAAGCCTGACTGAAGTTTTAAAAAATAAATTGTATTTGTAAATTCTGGTGAAAGCTTTAGTAATAATTACTCTACTACATACATTATTTTATTTGTTATAATATGGGTCATATGCAGAAGCTATCAAACTTTTCTTTTTCTGTATGTTAGTTTCTTGAGCTCAATAAAACATTTTCTTTTATTTGTGTATAGAGAAAATGTCAATATTACATTTCATTAGTTTGAAAGGGCATTTTTGTGTGTATCTATATAAACCTTTTTGCAGAATTAAATCAGAAAACATTTTTATGGAACAGTTATAAAAACTTAATAACTTTTATTACTACTTAGAAGGCATACCTTGCCTAGATTTTTCTTTCCTTTTAGTTTTAAAACTTGTATTCAAACTTTCCCTTTTAGTGTTTTTTTGATGCCTTTAAAAAAGAGGTTTATACCAGCAATCCCATTACTGGGTACATACCCAAAGGATTGTAAATCATTCTACTATAAAGACACATGCACACGTATGTTTATTGCAGCACTATTTACAATAGCAAAGACTTGGAACCAACCCAAATGACCATCAATGATAGACTGGATAAAGAAAATGTGGCATGTATACACCATGGAATACTATGCAACCATAAAAAAAGAATGAATTAATGTCCTTTGCAGGGACACAGATGAAACTGGAAACTATCATTCTCAGTAAACTAATGCAGGAGCAGAAAACCAAACACCGCATGTTCTTGCTCATAAGTTGGAGTTGAACATGAGAACATATGGTCACAGGAAGGGTAACATTACACACTGGGGCCTGTCGGGAGTGGGGGACAAGGGGAGGGAAAGCATTAGAACAAATAACTAATGCACGTGGGACTTAAAACCTAGAGAGATGGGTTGATGGGTTTAGCGAATCACTATGGCACATGTAAACCTATGTAACAAACCTGCACATTCTGCACGTGTATCCCAGAACTTAAAGTAAAATAATAATAATATAAAAGGGGTTTATAGTAGAAACTTTGGGATTCTCCTAGCAGCCACTTTCCTCTTCACTTTTTTAGGGATATGATCTTTTTAATGTAATTTTAAAAGTTATAATTGATACATAATAATTTCACATATTTCCTTTTCACTTTCTTACTTAGACAGAGTAATTGAATCAGTGACAGTTCCATGTCTTGATAGGGGTAAAGAGCACACAAGATGCTGCTAGAATACAGAGAAAGACTTGCTTCCTATTTTGCTGAAGTCTTAGGAAGAGAAGTTCTCTATTTACTAGATTGGTGATTCTCAATCTTTAGCATGTGTTAGAATCACGATTACCCAGGGGGCCTACTAAATAAAACACAAATTACGAGGCACCACCTCCAGCTGGGTGGAGCCTGAGTTGTTACATTTTTAATAAATTATGTTATTGATTTTGATGCTAATAGTCCCAGTACCACATTTTGAGAGCTGCTGGTCTGATCAGTGGTTCTCAACTCTGTCAGCACTTTTGAGATACCTGGGGAGTTTACGAACACAGGCAGTTCCTGCTTTGCATAGTAGCGCGGGATTGTAGAAATGGCAATACAATCTGAAATCATGCAAAGTGATCTTACTTATCGATCATTAAGAAAATTCAAATTATTCCTTGATTTTTTGGCAAATTATTAAAAACTATCTTGCTGTCTCATTAATGTTGTGAAATTTTAAAGTAACCTAATATTTATTTAGTAATGAAAACATCACAAACATTGAGAAATACGTTTACTTTTTTGTAGAAAACTTAAATAAAGTTGCCTTCTTGTATCATTTATGATGCTGAATGAGCATCTCTTCTATGCTTTTGCAAATTATCACACTCCTTTCTGAGTTTAGGTCAGCCTCCAACATTTTATCCTCTGTACTTTCAATGCCATGAGATATCTCAGATTTCCTTTAATGCAAAACTTCTTGCCAATGTCACTTCCTCTGGAGCATCTTTATTCTCTTCTTCACAACCACTTTCCTCATTCATGCTGATAAGTTCACCTTCACTATATTTGTCTTTTCCACATCTAGGATCTATCAAACAGCAGCAGTGTCAACACATTCCCACAGTCGACTATTCCATTTACACTGAATTTTCATTTCACTCCCAGAATTATCATTTTTATTTCTTTGCTGCCCTTTTAACTAGGTTGGCCAATTTCCTTTTGTGATTACCCATATTATAATATGTTACATGGGTTTATCACTGAGAGACACACTTTGATGTAGTGAACTGATGAACAGTGCAGTGATGAGTCACAAGCATGCTTTAAAAAAAGTGGTGTGATTATCACTGACCCCATGAGTACCTGTTTTTTATGTAGAAATTTGTGGACTGAAGAACTGACAGTAAAGTTTGCACTTTATACAATTATACAAGTCCTCACAATTAATATGCCATCGCAACTGAAATTTCAGCAGGGTTGTTGGGGAACAGGTGTTATTTAACTAAGCCATAATAACTGAAAGCTGCATACAGAAACCATGTAAAGCAAGGACTGCCTTTAATAGCACTACCTGGTCCCCATCTCAGACCAATACCCTTAGAATCTCTGAGACAGGATTCAGGCCATGATATTATTTCACAATCTCCCTCAAGTCATGCTAATATGCAAGCTCTAGAACAGTGTTCCTCAAAATTTAGTGTTCGTAGAAATCATTTGGAGGATGTAGGCAGATTCTTAGGCCCTATCCCATGGATATGCTTTGAGTAGTTGGATATGACAGTTTATCGTCCGAGTGGGAAGCCGACAGCTGTAGCAACTACTTTTGTTACCATATAGAAAGCCACTGGAGCACATATTTGGCACATGAAGGACAGCAGGACTGGGAGAATTATTGTGAACTCAATATGGAAATCTGATGAGTTGATGAACCTCAGAATTAAACTACAGCTAAGTTCTCCTTTCCTAGGAATTTTCAGTTACATAAACCAATAAATTCTTTTAAAAGCAGTTTTCAGTTAGATCTTGATATTGATAATACCAAGAACTCAGCCTCACAAAAGATTGAATCATTGTGTAAATTTTCTTTTATTTCATCAGTGTGGTTATTTTTTCATTACATATTTAAGAAATGGGCAAAGTGGAAGAGATCTTTGGGTGTTTCCAGGAGAGGCGCAAGTAGGAAAGGAGATGACTTCATTCTGTTTTTGAATAATAAAGCCTCTCTCAAGTTAGGCTTTCATCTTTTAAGGGGTGATTTTCAATATCAGGTGTAAAACAATTATCTAGACATTTGTTAAGTGATACCACTTGATATATGATTAATTTTGAATGGAAGTAACTTTATTTTTTGTCTATAAGTTTGATAGCAACACTTTTATTAGTGAAAAATTCTGATGAGTATATTAGTGTCATTTATTATATTTAGCAAACAACTGACTTAGCAAAATAACTGGAAAGCTCAATTATTTGCTCTTTTCATTTCATCTAATTATGTATTGCCAATTAATTTAATAAAAACTCTTCACTTAGTAAACCTTCTCGTAATTAAACATACATTAAAGTTTTACTCAATTTTCTTTCCATTGCCCAGTCTATTAGTTTGGTAAGGCCTGCCATAACAGTACCACAGACTGGGTGTCGTTTAAACGCAACAAATTTATTTTCTCACAATTCTGGAGTCTAGAAGTCTGAGATCAAGGTGTCTGCAGGTTTGGTTTCTCCCGAGGCCTTTCTTGCCACGAAGATGCCTGTCTTCTCCCTGTTTCACATGGTCTTCTCTCCACATGTCTGTGCCCTAATCTCCTTCTTACAAGAACATGGTCATATGGGGATAGGGCCCACCCTAATGACTGCATTTTAACTTCATTGCCTCTTTAAAGATCTTACCTCCGAATGAAGTTATATTCTGAGGTTCTAAGAGTTGGGATGTCAACATTTGAATTTGGGAGGGGGGCATAATTCAGCCCACAATACCTAGGCAATTTTAATTTCCTCATTGATCAGTTTAGGCTCTATTTTTCTAACTCCTTCTTTTCCCTCTTACTCCCTATCTGTCTCCTTCTTCTTTTCTTTTTTATTCTTTGTACTATAAATTGTCTTCCATTTTTATGCTTTCTTTTTAATAACTGAAAATGGATGTTAGGTAAGATAACTTAAGAGCTGGTGATGAGGGCTGTGCTGCCCAAATTACAAGAACATTTATTTCTTTATGAATTGTACTATGCTTGGGGAGGTCTCAGTAAAGGGTAAAAATGTGTCAAAGCACATAATCAAACCTCCAAAAACCATTTTCTTTTTCCTAAGAGGAATGATAAATTACCTGTTCATAATTTAAAGTTAAATTTATACCAAGCCTCGCTACGAAGTTTCCAAAGGTGATGTGGGAATGAACGGCTTGACCTTGGCTGAATGTGAAACTTGTGAGTAATACAGTAAGGTGTGTTTGTGGTGGACATAAAATGACTTATGTCTGTTCTTGGCAAATAAGCATTTCCTGTGCTTCGTGCTTTATTTCACCTTCAAAATAAAGTTCTTGAAAATGTAGCTATATTATGCCACTAAATGATAACGTGGACTGAGTTTGCCAGATGACATTATTAAAAGCTTAAAGTCAGTTAACTCTGTATGAATGATCTGCAAGGTAATGCATATTAGATTAACTTATTGTTTATATATACACTGAAATTCATCAGAAGAATACTGCTGACAGTTATTCTCCCATAATGAAAAATTACCTTTAAGACAATAGGAAGTCCTTGTAATTCTCCTATTTTATTGAAATGTAAGAGAACAACTTTTGATTTACACGTTTTGCATTTTGAACAAATGTGTTCACATGTTTAAACATTTCTCTCTTGGAGAGGATTTCTGACTTGTTTTTCTAACTTTATTTATGGCAATTTCTTTTTTTCTTCTATTTTTTCTCTTTTTTATCACAAAAATTTGCATTTCTTTCCTCTGATTCTTGCAGTATCAAAACTAGTATATTGTGTTCTGTGTACTATCTGATATAAAATCTTAGTAATAAGAGACAGTATATTTGGCAAGATAATATTTCAAAAGAGTTCATAACTTTTTGGAAGAATTATAGTTTATTTGGTACCTTATGGCCTCTGGAGTCAGTTGTTTTCAAACATTTTTGTTATGTTTGATTTTATTTTTATTCTTTAAAGTTTTGTTTTAATTTAATTGGCAATTTAATAATTGTAAATATTTATAGGATATGATGTGATATTTCAATGCATGTGTACATTTTGTAATGACTGAATATTTTAAAAAGTAGAACTCATGTAACTCCAAAATGTAAAATAATAAAAAGGCATTTGCTGTTGGTGAAGCAGGATAGGAGGTCCTTTTGATGCCAGAGAAGCTCTGATAAACCTTGGGCATTGGTGACATGAGTTTTAGGCCATTAATCTGAGTGTCACATGCCCCAGAATAGTTTTTCTCAGGATTCCTTGCAGTACTTGCTTTACAGAAGATCTAATCTCTTGCTAGGATTCTTACATAAAATTATGCATAATATTGATGCATATAAAATACAAATAATATATATAACAAATAAATGTTACATATTATACCTAAAAGTCTCACCAAGTATTGATGTTACTGAATGAAAAGTCACAGGTGCACAGGAGAACACCAAAGCCAAGGTGAAGAATTTGTTGGATAAGGGTGGCATCAGAACACCCATTGTATCCCTGTTCTGATGAAACTGCCTGTTTTCTACCTAGCTTCTGCTCTTATTCAAATTCAACTCTAGTGGATGCCATTTCTATTAATCCTTTAACTATTATTGCTTTACATCCTATTATAATTGTCCTTATAGCCATATTAATGCTCTGTTTTCTTTCTGAATGTCCTTATTCATGTTACCATCTATGAACAGAACTTGCCCCTTCTTCCCCTGGTAATTTATTGAGCTATTCTTCTGATATTCTCATTTATTCCTTTAATAGCAGCTGCTGCTAATCTTGTCTACTCCTTATTTCATGGCAGTTCACACAGATCTTATACTTGACGAAACTAAAGGGAAAAATAAGCCAAGTTATAATTTATTCTGATCATCAGATATTTCCCTTAAAATATTATTGACTTAAAATTTACCAGATAACACAGCAGCTTAGATTTTTGTTAACATCTTCCCATTTGAATATTTTGAGTTATAGTTAACTAAGTCATCATTCATCTCTATTAGCCTTATTTTAATGAGAGTTGTGGGAGAATCTTTTAAGAAAGGACAGGCATCATTTACTCTGAGGAACATAGAGGTTACCTTTCTCTTCTATCCAATAATTCTCAGAGTACATGTTTTTTTCAAAATATAGTTTAAGCCACCAGTAGTTTAGTCAGTTGGCAGTTTAGTTGATATAAAAAATTAAGCTATTCAGATATAAAAATCTATATAGAGCCAGTAACTAGAAATACATATAATGTTTCGGAGCATTTATTTGTCAGTACACCAAGAGGCAGTGCTTGAAAATCTTTGTGTGGGAAGAAAAGATTATAGAACTAACTTCCGGCAACTTAGAGGTAAATCATCAAACAATGGTAGTCATATTGTTAGAAAAAGAAACCACTTTATTTTAACAACAAGACCCAGAGAAAGAATAAGTGACTCAACTAAGGTTAAATGGCCAGGTCACAGCCAACCCAGGGTGGAAATTTTGTCTTCATGTACTAGAGTAATATTCTTTCCATATATTAAGAATTAAAGATTTAATTAATATAAAATACTCACAAGTGATAACTGTGGCAAATCTTATGTATGCTAGATCTCTGACCTTCCTACAGAGTGGCTATTGTCTTCATTTTAATGCTGAGAACTCTGAATCTTGGTGACATTTAAGTTGCTCAAGTTCATCCAGATGGAAAGTGACTAAGCAGAGTTTTGGATGGTGCCTGTAACACATCCAATCTCTGGATCATCTCTACAGTGCAATATAGTTTCTAGTCTCTGAGATAAAGGAAATACTATTGAGTTTACATTCTAACCTTACTGTTAAAACAATCATGATAAGCTGAATTTATTAAAGGTCTGCTAGTACTACTGTTCAGGAAAGCCAGCTTTTAAGCTGTGAACCACCGTTCCCTGCTCCTGTGACCAGGACCCTAGGGATGTAATTGATTTAGGTGAACTTTTGGATTTAAGTTTGTCTGTCAATAAAATATTGAATTAGGGGCTATATAGAGTTAAAATTCAATGGCTGACTATTGCCACTATCTGATTACTACTAGAAGCTGCACACAGTTCAGATTAACTCTACTTTATGAGTTAAATATCTGACTCTTCCTTACTGCAGTTCACCTCTTGTATATTTAATAGAGATGGGGTTTCATTATGTTGGTCAGGCAGGTCTCAAACTTCTCGTCGCAAGTGATCCACCCACCTCGGCTCCCCAAAGTGCAGGGATTACAGGCGTGAGCCACTGCACCTGGCCTGTTTTATATCTTTAAACATCATTGGAATTACAACCAAGAGTTAAACAGTTTGCACCAGACTAATCCCAATTATCTAGAGATTATCAGCAGTGATACCAACCAGAAGTTGGCACAGGGCAGAGACAAACAGATGCTGAGTGAGAAGGTTTGAGTCATAGGTTCTGAGTCCACCACTCAGTGTTGCATAACCTTAAACCTTTCAATTCTTGTATGTATGTAAATGGGGACAATAATTTTGTCTGTCCCATAACATCACAAAAACAAATGGAATCATGTATTTTATAACATTATAATAAATGGAAGGAATTGTTATTAATTTCTATAGTCCATTATGATATAATGTAGACATTTGAAGCAGAAATTTACTAAATAACAATTCATATAAGCGCAGCTTTCAGACAACCAAATTTGTAATTTGTTATAAGGAAAACCTGACACTTTAATGTGTCCTAGAAAAATAAAGAGAATAGAAAGCTCACCACATGCCAAATATCTGTGACAAAGTTGCCCCTTGGTAAATATTATAATAAAATAGTAAATAATTAATTTAGAGAAGAGAAAATAGGAAAACTAATTATCAAACTTGCAGGAAGGTAAATACAATACAAAGGGACTCAGAAAAATAAACTGAGGATATTTGCATCGAGTCAGTCAATCCAAATTTTTAAAAATGTAAAAACTTGCTTATTAACTAACATGAAGACTGACTACAGTCCTCTCTGTGACCATAGGGTTTAAAATATCCCAATTTGCTAAACCTGAGGTTGGTCTCACTCTTGAATAATTTATGGAGATACCTGAATCTCATTAGAGAGAGATGTAAGTAGGAAACTTTGGATAAAAGAATTAAAATTCTCTTTTTTGTTACTTTTGCAGTTTAATGCATTTTAAAGTGTACAGTTGAGGGAAAAATATATTAATAACATAAAGGTTGAAAATTGAATATAGCCTGATAGCTGCAATCATATGCTGTTAAAATGATGAAAAAGAAAACTGATACCTCACTGCATACAAGGCAGTTATTGCATTGCCTGAGTTGTGTAGAAACCATTAAAATTCTCCATTTAATAGGCAATTTTATTAATAACATATTTTCATTCCTTCTTCAAATTCTGAATTGTTGGGTATCATGTTTCACCTCTACATCACTCAGCATGCACTATTTTTCTACCCAATACTCTTTTCTACAATTAATCCTCAGTTCAGTTTTTAAAACTTAAAAAAAATTCACTTTTCATCTTTTCTTCTAGATAGGATTTTCAGTGAACTATTTCAGTAGTCAACTGTCATGAAAAGGCTACGTTAATTGCCCTCAAATATCAGGTACATACATAACAGGTGGGAGCTTATTAAAATGCAGATTTCTGTTCCTAGTCCTAAAGATCATTACATAATTGGAGCTCATGAATCTGTTATTTTAACCAGAGGCAGGTCATCTCTAGATACATGGAGAAACCAATAATTTGATATATGTGAACACAGGTGAGAGTAATTTAGGATGTGGTAGCTCTGAGAAAGTTAAAAACTTTTCTAAAGGGAAAGAGAAAAGGATGAATATTAATTGGACATAGGCAGTCATTGTGCTAAGTGCTTTATACATGATGTCTCAATTAATCTTAACAACATCTGAGGGGTGGACATTATCATCACAGTTTTAGTATCATGAGCTGTAAAATAATGAAGCTGGATATTCAATTAATTTTTTAGCATTAATGCCCACTGGGATTATACTTGTTATTACAATTCATTACGAATTTTCATATTTAAAAAAACTGACAAATAATATTAAAATATCAGTATATAAATATGTGAATATTTAGTGTGATGAAGGCAAGGATAAAAAAACAACTTTAATAGGAAATACTTCCTAAGAGATATTATTAATTAAATCCAAAAATCTAGTACGATGAATTAGTGAAGGGCACATTGTTTTTAGTCACTGGGGAGTTGGGGGAGGACAAATAAAGAACTGTAGGATCATTTAATAATTTCCTAATTTTGCACGAGAGTGTTTCCTATCCTCCAAAAGGAAAGGGGAAAAGACATATACAAGAAGTTGAAATTGGTTAGGATTATGAAAGGGAAATTCTTAAATCCAATTACAGTTCAGAGATTGGGTACTTAAAAATAAATCAGTACATTTATTTTATATTATTCGCAATTAGCACTATATTTTTCATTTAGACGCAATAATACAGTGTGTGTGTGTGTGTGTGTGTGTGTGTGTGTGTGTGTGTGTGATGGAAGGCAGGACAAAGACAAAACTATAAGGAGTGGGAAAATTTTGATGTTTATATGAACCTCAAGATGCATCTCAGCTTCTCTTACTGATCTTAACTAGTTTACCCAGTGTTGTTCTATGAACATCATCCTAGCTCTCACACCCTGAGTGTCTGAACTACTCCTCTTGTTTGTCAGCATAATCCAGCCCAATCTCTTTGCAAATCTAAGGTCTAGCTCCCACAGCTTCTCTCCATTTTTTACCCTAGCTTGGGCTTTCAGGTCTTTTCCAGAGCTCTGATCTGTGGTGACATGCTCTCCCATAAGTATATGAATAATTCTGAAATTTAGCCTTCCGGAAGTCCCCTTCCACAATTAATTCAAGAAAGTGGCTTCCTCCCATAGCTTACATGTTTAGGTAGGCCACATCCATGACTATTCATCTTGAAGACCATCTCAATTATATACTTGGCTTTACCCTCCTTTCTTAATTCAGAGTGGAAATAAAACAGATAAATAAAATAAAACTTCAGAGGATAGACATACTTTGAATATAATCTGACAGTTTTAATTTTTCAGACAATTAAGAATGTGAGTGGAAAACTAGTGACTTGATTTTATTAGTTACTAAGAATTCAGAAAAGGTCAGTGTTTTAATTTCCAGAATGATTAGCAATTACGTGTAAAATTTGCATCTCTGAACCAATGTATTTTAATTGCATTAGACTATTATGCATTTAAAAGGATAAAATTTTATACAACAGTATACAATGCCATATTTTCTTTTTAGTCAAATAAATATACAGATATAAAAGACATACTTTTTCTTATTCAATTATTTCTTTTCAACCAGTAATATGTAATATATACACAGTAATATATAGTAATATATATTGCATATATATTGTAATTATAGCATACAGTATTATATATAGTAATCACAGTGTGCTTTGTGGAATGCATGAGATCCAGTTTCTATTCAATTATGTATCAGTCATTCAAGAAAAATAAAAGTCATTCTGGGTATTTTAAGCAGGAAGAGTCTTAATACAGGGAAGTAAAGGCTTAAAATAAAGCATACGACTGGAAGGCTGGAGAAAGCTGCTGTTAGGGAATTCAGAAATGGAGACATCACAGCACAAGGACACCCCACCTATGAGGTTAGCAATCTGTAGCACAGAAGTGATGGGCCCCTCCAGAAGAGGTCCAGATATCTGATAGCACAAGAAGTGGCTGTCCAAGAGCTCACCTAGCAGCAACAATGAAAGCAAAGTTAAAATTCCATGTCCAACAGCTTTTGTCAGAGATGAATAGATTATCCACTTTTGCTTTCTGAATCCAGCGTGAACAACCCTTGGTGCTATCATCTGTGGAGAAATTGACTAGAAAGGAGATTTTTTTTTTTTTTTTTTGAAGTTTAGAGATTATACTGAGTGTAAATAAATCACACCTGAAACAATAAAACAATGATAAGTAATCATTCACATTTTGGGTGAAAATTTTTATTAATGACCAATTCTCAAATTCTCAAACAAATTTTTATTTTTCATTTATTTGCTAGCTCTGAGTGCTAGATTTACCTGAGTTTGAATGAAACTGAACTTTTCTTTAACTTGCATTCTTTCTTTTTGTCTGCTCTCTGTCATAGAACATGCATCATAAGCCTTCCTTATTCAAAGGAGGAGGCTAAATCATTCTGAGTCCTTTATAATTTTCTCATGTCAAGTGGATTTAAACTGCAATGTATCTCAATATTTTGAGTTCCCACTGCAGAATGTACCTTTGTTTTTATTAACTTATTTATTTTTTGAGACAGGGTCTCACTCTGTCACCCAGACTGGCGTGCAGACGTGCAATATGGGCTCACTGCAACTTCTGCCTCCACTGCTCAAGTGATCCTCCTTCTCAGCCTCCAGAGCAGCTGGGACTACAGGCATCCACCACCATGCCCAGCTAACTTGTATTTTATTTTTGTTTTTATTTTTTTGTAGAAACAGGGGTTTTTCCATGTTGTCCAGGCTGGTCTCGAGCTCCTGAGCCTGCCTTGGTCACTCAAAGTGCTGGGATTACAGGTGTGAGTCGCTGCGCCTGGCTTTTATCTTTGTTTTTTGCTGTTGATATTAATGTAATGATGTGGCCTGATCCATGTAGTCTACAGAAGATATAACTTTTTCTGTTAATTTAGGTTAATATTGCAATGTATATATTTCTGAAACCCACATTAACCTTCCTATACAAATAAACCCCACAAAAACAAAAACAATAGGTTTCAAAATAAATAATTGTCCCTTCTTCCTAATTTCAAATTGTTTTTGACTCTAAATGTAGGATATTTTGTGAATTTTTATTACATTTTATTTTAGTCATTTTTGCCAGTTCTAATCTTTCAAGATTTTTTGAATGCAAGCTGTTTTTCTTTTCAAGGCTCTGAATTAATTTTGAGTAAGTCGAATAAATTCGTTTTGTATTTAAGAGTGAGGCTATATGAACTTTAATGATTTGTGCACTTTATTTATTTATTTATTTATTTATTTATTTATTTATTGAGACAGTCCCTCGCTCTGTCGCCCAGGTTGGAGTGTGAGGTGTGATCTCGGCTCACTGCAGCCTCCACCTCCTGGGTTCAAACGATTCTCTTGCCTCAGCCTCAGGAATAGCTGGGGGTTACAGGCATGCGCCACCACGCTGGGCTAATTTTTGTGTTTTTAGTAGAGACCGGGTTTCACCATGTTGGCAGGCTGGACTTGACCTCCTGACCTCAGGTGATCCACTTGCCTCGGCCTCCCAAAGTATTGGGATTACAGGCATGAGCCACCATGCCCAGCCATGTAGACATAATTATATATCTTGTTTTTCTTCCTAGAAACCTGCCCTCTTGGGAATATTCTTCTGGTTGTGCCTTTCCATATTCTTCATTCCCCCTCCATGACTCCTTTTATCAATTGCTCTTACTGCTTCTATCCTATTTTGATCTTGGTCTTTCAAACATGTGAGCTTCAAGTACTTCATTGACATGGTTGAAAGGTAGTCTCAAGAAGACAGAGACACTAAGAGACTATTTACCAAAATATAGTAGACCAAAAGCAAGAAAAAAAGTAACGCTAAAGACTGTAATAGGACATTCAAGATGTAATTTGCTGGTGTATTCTAAAATTTATTTGTCACTTTTCCTATCTAAAAATAAGAAGTTTTAAGTTAAAATTTAGTGAAAATAAACTCATTCTATTTAAATGAACAAACATGAAAAGCTAAATAATATAAAACAGATATGCTTAGCTCGTTTTTATTTATTATATAATAATAAGATATGTTTATCTATAGGAAGTGACAATTTTACTCCTTAGATTATGAATAAAATAGATCTAGGAGAAAAACATAATTTTCTGAAAGGTGGAAATTTATTATATAATGGCATTATTTTGTTATATTAATTGCAGGAAAATATATCTATTATTATCCAAAATTTAAAATACCCTTGAAATCTCTGAGACCAAAGAACTATTCATTTTTCTTCATGGGATGTTCCAATATCACTGTAATGAATGAAATGTCAAATTTCTACATTATGTATTTACGATATAGAGAACATGTAGAGAAGACAATTGAAAAGATTTTCCTTGCCTTTGATAGCATTGTATTTCTAGGTGCAAATTATATTTGCAACAAAAGCACATAATAAAGCAAACATTTCATATTCTATGCAATTTTTATGGTTAGAATTTGGCTTACTTACTGGAGCCAGAAGATAGAAAGGAGTTGAATAGTAAGGAAGTGCCAAAAACTAGTTAATGTTGGAGTGGAGAGCTCTTGTCCTTCAGGTAACTATTCCATCATTAACCATGGTCTCTAGTAAGTAAATTAATTTGGTGTTTATTTTTCTTCCTGAGTTACTAGTTATAACTTTGTTACTTGTAAAAGTTCTTAAGGAGAGCAAACGTATATAATACAAACAGATATTTTGGTTCACCAAATAGCTGTGCCATAGAAATCAATATCAAGATCTCTCAAAACCACACAGTTACATGGAAATTAAACAAAGTTACTCCTGAATGACTTTTGGGTAAACAACAAAATTAAGGGAGATATCAAAACATTCTTTGAAATAAATGAAAATAGAGATTCAACATACCAAAATATCTGGTATGGAGCAAAAGCAGTGTTAAAAGTTTATAGCCCTGAATAGCTACCTCAAAAAGCTAGAAATATCTCAAATTAATTATCTAACATAAAGCCTAGAGGAACTAGAAAAACAAGAACAAACTAACGCCAAATCTAGCAGAAGAAAAGAAATAACTAAAACCAGAGTGGAACTGAATGAAATTAAGATACAGAAATCCATACAAAATATAAATTAAACCAAAAGTTGATTTTTCAAAAGGATGAACAAGCTCAATAGACTACTACCTAGATTGACAAAGAAAAAAAGAGAAAATCCAAAAAAGCACCATCAGAAATGACAGAGAGGATATTACAACTAATGTCACAGAAATACAAAAGATCCTGAGACTATTATGAACAACTCAAATCTATGTACACAAACTAGAAAATCTAGAGAAAATGGATAAATTCCTGGAAATACACAATCTCCCCAGATTGAACCAGGAAGAAATTGAAGCCCTAAATAGACCAATATTGACTTCCAAAAATGAAACAGTAACAGAAAACCTATCAACCAAAAAAAGCTCTGGACCAGTTAGATTCATAGCCAAATACTACCAGATGTACAAAGAGAAGCGGGTACCAATTCTACTGAAACTATTCCAGAAATTGAGGATGAGGGACTTCTCCCTAAATCATTCTATTAAAGTAGCATCACCCTGATTCCAAACTTGGTAGAGACACAATGCAAAAAGAAAACTACAGGCCAAAATTTCTGATGAACATATATGCAAAATGCTAAACAAAATACTAGGAAACCAAATTCAGGAGTATATCAAAAAGGTAATTCACTGTGATCAAGGAGGCTTCATTCCTGGGATACAAGTTTGATTTAACATATGTGAATCAGTAAATGTGGTTTACCACATAAACAGAATTAAAAGCAAAAACCGTATGATCATCTCAATAGATGCAGAAAAAATCCAGCATCCTTCCATGATAAAAACCTCAAAGAAACTAGGCATCAAAGGAACATACTTCAAAATCATACGAGCCATCTGATATGACAAACCTACAGTCAACTTCATGATGAATGGACACAAGCTGGAAGGATTCCTTTTGAGAACTGAAACAAGACAAGGTTGCTCACTCTCACCACTCCTATTCAATATGGTACTGGAAGTGTTAACCAGAGCAATCAGGCAAGAAAAATAAATAAAAGGCATCCAGATAGGAAAAAGAGAATTCAAACTCCCTCTCTTTGTGGATGGTATGATCCTCCAACTAGAAAACCCTAAGGACTCCATCAAAAGGCTCCTGAAACTGATAAACAAATTTAGTAAAATTTTAGTTTACAAAATAAATGTACAAAAAGTCATCCACTTCTATATACCAATAATGTTCAAGGTGAGAACCAAATCACAAATGGTATCTCATTTACAATATCCATGAAAAATAAAACAGCTAGGAATAAATCTAGTCAAGGAGGTAAAAGATCTCCACAAGGGGAACTATAAAACACTGCTGAAAGAAATCATAGATGACATAAACAAATGGAAAAACATCCCATGCTCATAGATTGGAAGAATAAATATCATTAAAATGGTCATACTATCCAAAGCAATCTACAGATTTAGCACTATTTCTATTAAACTACAAATGTCATTGTTCACAGAATTAAATAAAAAAAAAAAAAACTATTCTAAAATTCCCATGGAACCAAAAAAGAGCTCAAATATCCCACAATGCCAAACAAAAACAAAACAAAACAACAAGAAAACAAAGTCAGAATCATCACATTACCTGGCTTTGTACTATAAAGCAACAGTAACCAAACAGCATGGTGCTGGTATGAAACAGGCACATAGACCAATGGAGCAGAAGGGAGAACCCAGAAGTAAAACAGCCCACCCATAGCTATACGATTTTCAACAGAATCAACAAAAATAAACAATTGCAAAAGACTCCATATTTAACAAATAGTGCTGTGATGGCTGGCTAGTCACATAGTAGTCACATACAGAAGAATGAACTAGACCCTTATTTTTCACCATCTACAAAAATTACATCAAGATGGATTAAAGGAATAAATCAAGATGAGTTACATTTTAATGTAAGACCTCAAACTATAAAAATCCCAGAAGAAAACCTAGGAAATACCATTCTTGATATTGATCTTGGGAAAGACTTTATGACTAAGTCATCAAAAGCAATTGCAACAAAAACAAAAATTAACAAGGGGGACCTAGCTAAACTAAAGAGCTTCTGCACAGCAAAAAAAAAAAACTGTCAAAAGAGCAAACAGACAGCCTACAGGATGGGAAAAAATATTTGCAAAGTTTGCATCTGACAAAGATATAACATCTAGAAACTATAAGGAATTTAAATAATTCAATAAGCAAAAGCCCAATAACTCCATGAAAAAATAGGAAAAAGAACAATGAACAGACACTTTTCAAAAGAAGACTTCTCAAAAGCAAGCAAACATGAAAACATGCTCTGCATAATGAATGATCAGAGAAATGCAAATCAAAACTGCAATGAGATAACATCTCACACCAGTCAGAATGTTAAAAAGTCAAAAAGCAACAGGTGCTGGTGAGGCTGCAGAGAAAAGGGAAAGCTTACACACTGTTGATGGAGATGTAAATTAGTTCAACCTCTGTGGAAAGCACTTTGGAGATTTTTCAAAGAACTTAAAACAGACCTATCATTCAACGCAGCATTCCCAATACTGAGTATATATCCGAAAGAACAAAAATCTTTCTACCAAAAGGACATATACATTCACATGTTCTTCACAGCACTATTCACAATTGCTAAAACATGGAATCAGCCTAGGTATTTGTCAGTGATGGACTGGATAAAGAAAATGTAGTACATATACACCGTGGAATATCATGCAGCCATAAAAGAGAATAAAATCATATCTTTGCACAACATGGATGCAGCTGGAGACCATTATCCTAAGCAAATTAATGCAGAAACTGAAAACCAAATACTGCATGTTCTCACTTATCAGTGGGAGCTAAACGTTGGGTACTCATGAACATAAAGATGGCAAAATTAGACCCTGAGACTTACTAGAGCAGGGATGAGGAGTCAAGGGTGGAAAAACTAACAATTGGGTACTATGCTCAGTACCTGAGTGACTGGATCATTCATCCTGCAAACCACAGCATCATGCAGTATGCTCAGTTAACAAACCTGCATATGTACACCCTGAATCTAAAATAGAAGTTGAAAACAAAAATAACAGTTACATTACATAAAAACGTTACAACCCAGTTTTATTACTCTAATAGCTACAACTATTTCTTTTACAATCATTCCTCATTTAAGCATACTCTTTTGTTGAGTACTTAAGCTATTTCTAATTTTTGTACTATTTTAAATAATGTTAAAGAATTTGACATGACACATTTTAAAATCAGGTCTGTTTCTTCAAGATTAACACCTAAAAGTGAAATTACTAGATTAGAAGCAGTAATTTTTTTCTTAGAATTAAAAAATAATAAAAATAGCTGGATGCAGTGGCTCATGCCTGTAATCCCAACACATTGGGAGGCGAGTCAGGTGGATCATCTGAGGTCAGGAGTTTGAGGCCAGTCTGGTCAACATGATGAAACCCTGTCCCTACTAAAAATACAAAATATTAGCCAAGTGTGGTGTGATGCACCTGTAATCCCAGCTACACTGGAGGCTGAGGCAAGAGAATCACTTGAACCTGGGAGACACGTTGAAGTGAGTCGAGATCGCGCCACTGCATTCCAGCCTGGGCAACAAGAGTGAAACTCTGTCTCAAACAAACAAACAAACAAGCAAACAAGCAAATATTATAATACAAATAAAATGACAGAAGACAATTCTTTCTTGAACAGTTATGAAATGTGTAGCTATCTTATGTGCATTATTTATTTCAACTCTCAGTAAGTTCTCAAGGTGGATAATATTATTCCCCTTTTTAAATAGATACACTGAGGCTCAGGTTGGTTAAATGACTTTCCCAAACTCATGCAACTAATTATGTCAGAGTTCCTGATATTAATATTACTCTATCTGCAACAAAATCTCTTTTTCTTTTTCTTAAAAAATGCAAGACAGAAGGGAGTATCTCCTATTTGACTTTTATCATATCAGTTTATTATAATCACAAAAGAGTAAATTTCACCCAAATTAATGTAGCTCCTTCTTCCTGGAAATTTTGTGCCTAAGCCCTGGCATATCAAAATAATAAAAAAGCAGTTGTTATTTTTTAAAACTACAATTGCCAAGAGAAAGATTTATAGCTTTTCTGATAAGTTACTGAAGGAGTACAGAGACAGCAAAATATTCATGGTGACAAATCATGCTTTACAAACTTAATAGGAGAAAACCAATAGAAAAAAGAAATTAAACACTGATGTTCTGAATTAAGCACTTCTCATTGTTTTTTGTTTTGTTTGTTTGTTTTTTTGAGATGGAATCTCACTCTCTTACCCAGGAAGGGGTTCAGTAGCATGATCTTGGCTCACTGCAACTGCAGCCTCCCAGGTTCGTTATTCTCCTGCCTCAGTCTCCTTAGTAGCTGGGACTGCAGGCTGGTACCACTATGCCCGACCAATTTGTGTATTTTTAGTAGAGACGGGGTTTCACCATGTTGGCCAAGCTGGTCTGGAACTCCTGACCTCAGGTGATCAACCCACCTTGGCCTCCAAAAGTGGTGGGATTACAGGCATGAGCCACTGCACTCAGCCTACAGCACTGTACTTTTTGAGTCATTTTTTCCCTCTAAAATCCCAAAAGGACAGTTAAGGTTTTGTAAGGTTATGTAACTTTCCAACTGGTTAGCCAGTCAGTGATGAAGTCAGTATTCAAACCTATCATTCCAATTTCAAAGGTGATGCTCTTTGATTCTTGGTTAGCATATATGCAATACTGTAATTCAAAGTTTATGATTAGCAGTGATTGAATAAAGTTGTTAAACTGATACTTATTTATTGAGTGCTTACTGAATGCCAAAACATGTTTAGCGTTTTATCTGGATTAGCATAATCCTCACAATAGTCTTTTGATGTAAGTTTTCTTATTATTTCATTTTACAGATTTGGGATCTCAGATGCAGGGAGTTAAATAAAGATGTAGCAAGTATAAGAATCCTTGTTCAACTCCAAATTTACCTCCAATTTGAAGTTCTTGAATTAAGTTACAGTGCATTATACATTTCCCTAGAGTAGGGTTTGAATAAGCAAAGCAATTAGATGCCAATGAAATATTGGGATTTTTAATGCAGATATTTAAATAATCACCATAAAAAACAAGTAGAGATTTAGGGTCATATTTATTATATTGTAAATTTTTTTAATAGAACTGAAATGTATAATGTAGTTGATTGCAAATATATAAAGAATTAACATCCTTGTCAAGTCAAACATCTTTGTTTATTTTTTATATAGGTACTAGAAGATAACAAAAAATAAAAATAAGTTATTTGATAAGATGGTGGTATTATGGATTAATCTTGTCCCTAACTTTATCCATTTTGTGTTTACACTGTATTTTTTTACTTTTTAAGATAAGGACTGATTTTTGCAAATATACATGATGTTTACATAAATAAAAAATACATATCAATGAAATGATTTTTATTGCAAAGAAAAATAAATTTTATGTGGGAGTATGAAACTTTAAAATAACCTTATAATTTACATTAACCCCTTTGTCTTTAATTTATATGCATGAGTTTTAAAGTCTTTGCATAAACTTAATTTTATGTTATTTTCTCTTTTTAATCTGTCATATACAAATCGATGGTGTATATAAGATGAAAATGAAGCATTTCAAATCCATTCACCCATGATTATTTTCATTAGAATAAACTTTTTCCGCTGCAAAATCTGTATCTAACATTTGGAGGCTGAGTTTCTGAAACTGGTAAATACTCCGCGTTTTTGTTACACCGGTCACTATGAGAATTTGTTTTCCTATGCCTTCAGTAACAAATTTATGGATAGATTTAGACTTTCAGACATGGCATATTGGAAAATTTTGACCAACTTTCCTGCTGAGAAAAAATGAGGAAAGATGAATATTTACCTGAAGGCATGGAAAGTCAATAAGGCAATGAAGAATGAGAAGGTTAAGATTTGGAAGAAGAGAGGTATATCTAATATTTAGAGCCAATTTTGCTCTTAGTGTTTCTGTAGATTTCAGATGAGGTGACTGAGTGGCTGAGAAACTGAAAGGGACCTTTGAAAATCTTGTGAAGCTAAAGGGACAAAAAGTCAAGTTTAGTTCATTCTCAGAGAAGGCCCATTAAGTCTCCTGTATTTGGTTGACACTCTGAAGAGTTGTATTCTGGAAGCAAGGGAATGCAATCAAAATAAGTCAGCCTTGTATAGGGTGAAATCCAGTTTTGAATCATTTCAAGTCCTCATATTGGATAAAGATACTCCCAGAATTCTGTATCTTTAACAGGTTGCAGAGACAAATGTAAATATTCTCCTGAAGATTATATCCTCATCTGAAGCCACATTATTTTTACAATTTTAGATTTACAATGCTGCCCATTCAAAAATAATACACACACAAACAGTTAAGAGAACAAGAATGAAAATAAAGAAAAAGCAATAGACAATAGAAACATACCAATGGAGAAATGTATTAGGAAGGAACTTATCAGATACATATGTGTTTATGCATTTATTTTAAAATTTATTATTATTATTTTCTTCTAGAGACAGGGTCTCACTCTGAACCAAGTTTGGAATGCAGTACAATACCCAATAGTGTATCATTGCTCATTACAGCCTTGACTACCTGGGCTCAAGTGATTCTTCTGCCTCAGCCTCCCGACTAGCTGGAACTACAGGCAGGCACCACCACACCCGACTATTTTTTGTTTTAATTTTGTTTTTGTAGAGACAGGGTCTTGTTTTGTTGCCCAGAGTTGTGTCTCTCTATTCCTCTCTTTTTCTCTAGATAGATAGAAAGACAGATAGATGATAGATAGATAGATAGATCGATAGATAGATAGATAGAGAAAATTGAAGTTTTATAACTGAAAACAAAAATATAGTGTTTAAAATTGAGAAATCAATGGCTAGGTTTAGAGGTAGTTTGGAGCAGGAGCAGAGCAAGATGGCTAACAAGAAGCCTCCACCAATGACCCCTTCTGTGGGAACACCACATTTTAACAACAAACTACACACAAAAAAAGTATCATCATAAGAACCAAAAACTGGGTCAGTAATAACAGTACCTGGTTCTGGTTTTAACTTTATATTGCTCAAAGAGGCACTAAGGAAGGTTGCAAAGACAGTCTTGAATTGCTGATACCACCCCTCCTCCATCCCCTGGCAGTAGTCATGTGGCATGGAGAGAGAATCTGTGTACTTGGGGGAGGGAGAGCACAGCAACTGAGAGACTTAGCATTGAATTCAGTGCTGCCCTGTCACAGCAAAGATGAAAGCCATTCTGGGCTCCTCTGGTGCCTGCACATGGAGGAGCATGTGGACAAACCCTAGCCAGAGGGAAATTACCCACCAAAGTGGTTGAAATTTGGTGTCCACAAACCTCACCACCACAAGCTATAAGTGCTCTGAGGTTCTAAGTAAACTTGAAAGGGAGTCTAGTACACAAGGATGGCAATTCTTAGGCAAATCTTAGTATTGGGCTGGATTTAGAGCCAGTGGACTAGGGCAGCATGTGACCGATGGAGACACCAGCTGGGTCAGCTAAGGGAGTGCTTGCACCACCTCTCCTGCAACCCCAGGCAGCGCAGCTCACAGAAACAAAAGTGACTCCTTCCTTCTGCTTTAAGACAGGAGAGAAATGAGTTAAGAGAACTTTGTCTTGCATCTTGGATACCAGGTCAGTCACAATAGAATAGGGCACTGGGCAGAGTCAAGGCCCACACTGCTGGCCCTGTCTCCCAGACAGCATTTCTAGATACACCTTGGACCAGAATGGAACCAGTTGCCTTGAAGAGAAGGAGCCAGTCCTGGCAGAATTGTTCACCTGCTGACTGAAGAGCCTTGGGTCCTGAATAACCAACAGCAATACCCATGTAGCATGCTGTGGGCCTTGGGTGAGACCCAGCACATACCCAGCTCTGATGGCTATGGTGAAAAAATCCTTCTGATTCAGGAAAGCAGAGGAAAAAGTTAAGGGGACTAGCAAGAGAAAAGAAACAAATAGACAATGGCTCTTCAGTACATCTGGCAGCCAACTTTCCATTATGGGGCAGGAGAGAGTGGCACTAGAGAAAACAAAACAAAACAAACAAACAAACAAAAAACCCAACTTTATCCTAGAATAGTATATTTGGCAAAAATAGCCTTCAACCATAATGGAGAAATAAATACCTTCCCAGACAAATAAAAGATGAGGGAATTTGTCAACACCTGGCCTGTCCTACAAGAAATGCTAAAGGGAGTTCTAGCTGAAAGAAAAAATGTGAATGAGCAATAAAATATCATCTGAAGGGCAAAACTCACTGATCATAGTAAGTACACAGAAAAACACAGTATTTTGTAAAATACTTTAACTATGGTGTATAAACTACTCTTATATTAAGTCAAAAGACTAAATGATGAACAAATCCAAAATAATAACTATAACTTTTCAAGATATATACAATACAATAGCATAAGTAGAAACAACAGAAATATAAAAGGTAAGGTTGCAAAGTTAAAGAGTAGAATTTTTATTAGTTTTCTTTTTGCATGTTTGTTTGTTAATGCAATTAGTGTTAAGTTGTCATCATTTAAAATAATGGTTTATAAGATAGTATTTATAAGCCTAATGGTACCTCAATTCCAGAAAGATACAGTGAATACAGAAAAAATTAAAAGCAAGACCTTAAATCGTACCAACAGAAAAAAAAAATCACCTTCACTAAAAGACAAACAGGAAAGAAGGAAAGAAGGAAAAGAAGACCGCAAAACAACCAGAAAACAAATAACAAAATTTCAGAAGTATGTCTTTATTTATCAGTAATAACATTGAACGTAAATGGACTACACTCTCCAATCAAAAGACATAGAGTGGCTGAATGGATTAAAAAAAAAAAGGCCCCAAATCTGTTGGCTATAAGAAACACACTTCATCTATAAAGGTACACACAGTTTGAAAATATATGGATGGAAGAAGATATTCCATGCCAATGGAAATGAAAACAGACCAGGTTTTTATACCCGAAAAAAACAAATTTCAGGGAAAAAACTGTAAGAAGAGACAAAGAAAGTCCTTATATAACAATAAAGGGGTCAATTCAGCAAGAGGATATAACAATTGCAAATATATATGCACCCAATGCTGGAGCAACCAGCTATACAAAGAAAATATTGTTAGAGCTATAGAGAGAGGTAGACATTAACACAATAATAGCTGGAGATTTCAACACCCCACTGTTAGCATTGAACAGATCTTGCAGACAGAATCCCCCCAAAAAACATCAGACTGAATCTGCACTACAGACCAAATGTACAGAATAGATATTTACAGAACATTTCATGCAAAGGCTGCAGAATACACAATATTTTCATCAGTACATGATCATTTTTAAGTATGGAACACACGTTAGGTCACAAGACAAGTCTTAAAACATTCAAAAATTTTAAAGAATATGAAGCAACTTCTCCGACCACAATGAAGTAAAACTAAAAATCACTAACAAGTGCAAATTTGGAAACTATGCAAACATGTAAAAATTAAACATGATCCTGTTTGACCAATGGATCAATGAATAAACTAAGAAAAAAAGAAATTGAAAACTTTCTTGAAACAAATAATAATGTAAACATGATGGCCGGTCGTGGTGGCTCACGCCTGTAATCCCAGCACTTTGGGAGGCTGAGGCGGGCAGATCATGAGGTCTGGAGATTGAGGCCATCCTGGCTAACATGGTGAAACCCCGTCTCTACTAAAAATACAAAAAAAAAAAAAAGAAATTAGCAGGGCGTGGTGGCGGGCGCCTGTAGTCCCAACTACTGGGGAGGCTGAGGCAGGAGAATGGCGTAGACCGGGGAGGCGGAGCTTACAGTGAGCCGAGATAGCGCCACTGCACTCCAGCCTGGGCGACAGAGCAAGACTCCATCCCCCGCCCCCCAAAAAAAGAAAGAAAAAAAAAGTTCAGTGAAACAAAAAATTGTGTTTTTGAAAAGGTAAAAAAGAAAAAAACAGTAACAAACCTTTAGCCAGATTAACTAAGGAAAAAAAGAGAGAAGACCCAAATAAATAAAATTGGCGATTAAAAAAAAAATACAACTGATACCATAGAAATTCAGAGGATCATTAGTGAACACAAGAAGCAACTATATGCCAATAAATTGGAAAAATCTAGAGGAAATGGATAAGTTCCTAGACACCTACAATGTAGCAAGATTGAATCAGGAAGAAATCCCAAACCTGAATATACCAAAAACAAGTAGCAAAATTAAAGACATAATAAAAAGTTTCCCATTAATGAAAAGCCTGTGTCCCAAGGCTTTCACTGTTGAATTCTACCAAACATTAAAAAAAAAAAAAAAAGATGCCAATACTACTCAAACTATTTTGAAAATCTGAGGAGGAAATACTTCTAAACTCATTCCACAAGGCCAGTACTAACATCAAACAAATACATGAAATAAGGGAAATTACAGGCCAATATCGCTGGTAAATATAGATGCAAAAATCCTCAACAAAATGCTAGCAAACCAAATTCAACAATGAATTTAGAAGGTCATTCATCATGACCAAGTAGGAATTATTCCAGAGATGTAAAGGGAGTTCAAGCTATGTAAATTAATCAATGCTATTTATGATATCAGTAGAATAAAGGAGAATAAACAGTAATAATTTCAACTGCTGCTTAAAAAGCATTTGATAAAATTCAGCATCCTTTTATGATAAAAACCCTCAAAAACTGGATGAAGAAAGAACATACCTTAATATAGTAAAAACCATATACAATACACCCACAGCTGATATCACACTGAATGGAGAAAACCTGAAAGCTATTCCTCTAAAATATGGAACACAACAAGCATGCCCACATTGACCATTGTTATTGAACATAATGTCAGAAGTCTTAGCTAGAGCAGACAAGAGAAAGAAATAAAGGGCATCATAGTTGTAAAGAAAGAAGCTAAATTATCCTTGTTTGCAGATGATATGCTCTTACATTTGGAAGAATCTAAAGACTCCACTAAAATACTATTAGAACTGATAAACAGGCCAGGTGCAGTGGCTCAAACCTGTAATCCTAGCACTTTGGGAAGCTGAGGTGGGTAGATTACCTGAGATCAGGGGTTCGAGACCAACCTGGCCAACATGGCAAAACCCCATCTCTACTAAAAATACAAAACTTAGCTGAGCATGATGGTGCATGCCTGTGATCGCAGCTACTCGGGAGACTGAGGCAGGAGAATCACTTT
This sequence comes from Piliocolobus tephrosceles, assembly GCF_002776525.5. Classification (NCBI taxonomy): domain Eukaryota; kingdom Metazoa; phylum Chordata; class Mammalia; order Primates; family Cercopithecidae; genus Piliocolobus; species Piliocolobus tephrosceles. The sequence continues at coordinate 109,279,001 of NC_045438.1, forward strand.
AACCCAGGAGGTGGAGGTTTCAGTGAGACAAGATAGCATCTCTGCACTCCACCCTGGGTGACACAGCAAGACTCCATCTCAAAAAAAAAAAAAAAAAAAAAAAAAAAAAAAAACTGATAAATTCAGTAAAGTTGCAGGATCCAAAATCAAGCAAAAATGAGTGGCATTTCTATATGCCAACAGTGAATAATCTGATAAAGAAGTTAAGAAAGTTACTCCATTTATAATAGTTACAAATAAATTTAATTACCTAGGAATTAATTTAACCAAATAAGTGAACAATTTCTACAATGAAAACAATAAAATGCTAATGAAAGAAACTGAAGAAGACACAAAAAATGGAAAGATATTCCATGTTCATGAATTGGAAGAATAAACATTGTTAAAATGTCCATACTACCCAAAGCAATCTACAGATTCAATGTAATTCCTGTCAAAATACCAATTACATCTTTCACAGAAATAGAAAAAAAAAAATCCCAAAATTTATGTGGAACCACAAAAGACCCAGAATAGCCAACACCTTCTGATCTAAAAGAGCAAAACTGGAGGAATCACATTACCTGACTTCAAATTATACTACAGAGCTATAGTAACCAAAACAGCATTGTACTATAATTAAAAACAGACACATATACCAGTGAAACAAAAGAAAGAACCCGGAAGCAAATTCACACACCTACAGCGAATTACTTTTCAACAAAGGTGTCAAGAACATACACTGGAGAAAAGACAATCTGTTCCGTAAATGGTGATGGGAAAACTGGATATTCATAAGCAGAAGAATAAAACCAGATCCCTATATCTCATAATATACATAAATCAAATCAAACTGGATTAAAGACTTACTTCTAAGACCTCAAAATATAAGTATTCTATGATAAAACATCAGGGAAACTCTCCAGGAAATTGGAGTGGGCAAAGATTTATTGAGTAATAACCCATAAGCACAGTCAGCCAAAGCAAAAATGGACAAACGGGATCACATCAAGTTAAAAAGCTTCTGCACAACAAAGGAAATAATCAACAAAAATGAAGAGACTACCAACAGAATGGAAGAAAATATTTGCAAACTATTCATATAACAATGGATTAATAACCAGAACATATAAGAATCTCTAACGACTCAGTAAGAACAAAAAAGTCTAAGAATCCAATTTAAAAATGAACTAAAGATCTGAATAAATATTTCTCAAAGGAAGACATACAAATGGCAAACAGGCATATAAAAAGGTGCTCAACATCATTGATCATCAGAGAAATGCAAATCAAAGCTACAATGAGATATCATCTCACCCAGTGAAAATGATTTATATCCAAAAGACAGGGTATAAAAAATGCTGGAGAAGACTGGAGAAAAGAGAACCCCTGTACTCTGTTAATGGGAATGTAAATTACTACAACTACTATGGAGAACAATTTGGAGTTTCCTCAAAAAATGAAAAATAGAACTACCATATGATCCAATCTCCCTGCTAGGTATATACCTTCAAAAGAAGGAAATGAGTATATGGAAAAGATGTGTTCTCACATTTATTGCAGCACTGTTCACAATAGCCAAGATCTGGAAGCAACCTAAGTGTCTGTCAACAGACAAATAACTAAAGAAAATGTGGTACATATACACAATGGAGTTGTATTCGGTCATAAAAAAGAATGAGATCCTGTTACTTGCAACAACATGGATGAAACTGGAGGTAATTGTGTTAAGTGAACACAAACAGCACAGAAAGACAGATTTCACATGTTCTCACTTATTTGTAGAAGCTAAAAATTAAAATGAATGAACTTGTGGAGATAGAGAGTAGAAAGAGGGTTATCAGAGTCTGGGAAGTGTAGGGGAAGTAGAGGGGAAACAGGCATGGTTAATGGGCACATCAATCACTTAGAAAGAGTAAATAAGATCTAGTATTTGATGGCACAACATTGTGACTATAGTGAATAATAATTTAATGGTACATTTAAAAATAACTAAAAGATTATAATTGAATTGTTTGTTACACAAAGGATACATGCTTGAGGACATGGATACACCATTTACCATGATGCAATTACTGTGCATTGCAGGCCTGAATAAAAATATCTCATGTACTTTTATATACACACACACACACACACACACACACACACACACACACAGTTCTCTTTCTATATATATAGAGTTATTTTATACATATATATCTTAAGTACTTTATATATATACACATATACACACGCACATATGTGTGTATATATATGGTATGTGTACATACCTAATATGTACTCCCAAAAATTAAAAATTCAAAGAAAAAAAGCAGATTGGGCACAATTGAAGAGAGAATTAATTACCTGAGATATGACTTTATGACAGAATCAAGGGTGGCTAGAAGACAAAGGAATGGTATCTCCAAGGTGCCAAAATAAAATAACTGCCAGTGAGATTCCTAAACCCAAGAGATTTTCCTTTAAGATTAAAGATGAAGACAGTCTTGAATCCACAATAACAAAAACATCCTGAATTTATTACTAGAGATAAGTTAAATGAAATAATAAAGACTTGCTTTCTGTTGATAAGAAGAAAATCCTAACTGGAATGCCAATCGTGCAGAAAGGAATAGAAAAACAGTGAAATTTTAATTATTTGGAACAAATATAAATAAATAGTTACTCTATAAAAGAGCAATAACAATCATTCCTAGGATTTAAAGTATTTGTAGAATAAAAATTATGACAATAATAATTCAAAAGACAGGAGGTAGGTCAAAGGATTTAAGTTATTTTAGCTCCTTTCATTGTGCTACAGTAGGTAAATATGCCAATTAAGCTCATCCCCATTTCAGAACACCTTATCCCTTTTTCTTCTTTATTTCTCTGCATAGCATTACCAGTAACTGGTTATGTATATGTGTTGGTTACTCATATTTATTGTCTCTCTTTATTTCATTCTGATATAGTTTGGCTGTGTCCCTACCCAGATCTCACCTTAAATTGTAATAATCCCTACATGTCATGGGAGGGAGCTGGTGGGAGGTAACTGAATTATGGGGGTGAGTTTTTCCTGTGCTGTTCTTGTGATTCTGAATAAGTCTCACAAGATCTGATGGTTTCATAAATGGGAGTTCCCCTGCCCAAGCTGTCTTACCTGCTGCTACGTAAGACGTGACTTTGCTCCTCATTTGCCTTCTGTCGTGATTGTGAGGCCTCCCCAGGCACGTGGAACTCTGAGTCAATTAAACCTCCTTTCCGGCTGGGTGCAATGGCTCATGCCTGTAATCCTGGCACTTTGGGAGGCAGAGGCGATTGGATCACCTAAGGTCAAGAGTTCAAGACAAGCCTGGCCAACATGGCAAAACCCTGTCTCTACTAAAAATAGAAAAATTAGCCAGGTGTGGTGGCGGGCGCTTGTAATCCCAGTCACTCGGGAGGCTGAGGCAGGAGAATTGCATGAATCTGGGAGGTGGAGGTTGCAGTGAGCCAAGATTGCACCACTGCACTCCAGCCTGAGCAACAAGAGTGAAATCCCATCTCAAAAATAAAAAAGAGAGAGAGAAGAAAAAACCTCTTTTCCTTATAAATTACCCAGCCTCAGGTATGTCTTTCTTAGCAGCCTGACAACAGAATAATACATATTCATTGTATTAATAACACCTGGCTTCAGCAGCTAGGAAAATATATGCCCCAAAACATTTGTTGAATCAGTTAATAATAAATATGGTGGTAAAATATTTGCAAATGTACTTCTTGATATAGTGTAGTAATATATAAATAATTTCTCATATGTAGCAAATACTGTTAAAAAATAATAAATCTTAAAGGGGTTATTTGGAAAAGATATGTCTGTTTCATTCTGTCATTTAGCTTTGACTTATCAAACTCAGCTGGATTGGTAATATGATATACTGACGTAATCCAAGTCAACATGGCATTTTAATAATTGTCAAAGTGTAAAAAATGAAGGTTAAAGTGGATCATAATATCATGAGAAAGATGATTAATGATTACCTTTATAAATGTTAATGTATTTTATTCTGTGTTATATCAGAGTTATTCATGTCATTTTCCATATATATGCAAATTAATCTAACTGTGGAAGTAGTAGGTTATCATCTTGTCTCTCTATATAAAAATATTTGTAGTTTAAGATAATGACACAGATTTTTCGAATTATTTAAAATGTTTCTCTCTATACCTACATAGAAATGTGACAAAAAGTTTTATTGAATTAAGATGTTTGGTAATGTTAAGTTCTCCATGCCAACCATGTATTTTTCAATTAACAAATCTATGACAGTGGGAATACATTATGTTAGATGAGAGAGTAAATAAACAGCATTTCTAAATAAATCATCCGGAAGAAATGAAAAACTTAAAAATATAAAACTGTTTAATAAAATGCCATGCATCAGTCAGAGTCCTGGCAGGAGGAGCGGGGGTAGAAACATTTAAAAGAGTTAAAGTGAGCTTAATGAAAGTGCTATTTATAAAGCGGTAGACAGGATATGGAACACAGAGAAGGGATGGTGTTGCATTCCAGATCTTAGCAACTACAGGGAGCTGCTTCAATTTCTAGGCCTGAGTAAAGAATTGGAGAGAAGTAGAGCTGGGACTATGGTTCTAGGGAGAGATACCCAACAGAAGATAAGGCCTCCTGTAAAGGTATACAGCTCACTAGCTGAGGGAATAAGCATCCTCCCTCATTTTCCTTTTGCCTTCAGAGCTCCGCCTTGTATCTCCCATTGTCCAAATATAATCCCAAAGACTGATGGCAAAGGAATATGGGAGATTCAGTTCATCAAATTTAGTCTTCTGGGAGACCAAGCAGAGTGGAGAAGGGCAATTACTACCTTTGCAGGGGCAAAGACACAACATTAAGCACATACTCTCAATAGCTAAATAGATAAAAGTGAAATAAAACATGAAGTTACAAACATTGCACTGAATTTTTGACTGGTGCTACATGATTTCCAAGTTATTCTGATGATCATGTAAGTCATAATATTTAAAATGAGTAAATAAATCTATCACACAATGAAAACTATTGCTGGAAAAAACACATTTCAGAAGCCTGAAGTCAAAGTGTTTTTCTCATAACCATATTAAAAATCATGTAAATAAACCCTAGTAATGCAACCACTAATCATGTAAGTTGAGATTTGGGGACAGTAAATGGATGCCAAAGCAATGAACAGAATAAATTTAATGAAAATTGATTCTTAATAAGATTTAAGGCTGTTTCTTAACAAATTATAACTTTTAATCATTTCTAGATTAACCAATGCTTCAAAGATATTTTGATCCATAAGCTTATTCATTTATTTAATCATTTGGTTAGAAACTCTATGTTCCAGGGATTACGTATCGGTCAGAAATGAACACTGATTTTTTTGGTCCGCACTCTTTATAAAAGATACTAGATATTAAAATAATTTCTTAGCTTTACAAGTGTGTAGAAAAAATTCTCTCTGTGTTTTTCTCCTATTCTAATACCACAATAATCATCAATGCAGAAGACTTCTGTGACCATATGTGTGGGTATTTTTCCCCCACACACCAAGCAGCAGACACCAGGTAGGTGTTCTCTCATTCAGTTAGAGAACTATCTAAGTGAATTAGACAGTGTTCAGTTAGAGAACACTGTCTCCAGCCAGATACTGTCAGATCCCACAAGTTGGGGAATCAGTCCCCAAGATGGTCCCCCACCCCACACTAGTGGTAAGTCTGGGCCTATAAAACTTCTACCCAACCAGCTTTAAGTTGATATTTCCATGACCCCCTGTTTGGGTACAATTAATTTGCTGTAGCAGCTCCAAGAACTCGGAGAAACAGTTATGTTTATTGGTTTATTACATAGGATATTGCAAAGAATACAGGTGAAAAGACGGGATGTATGGGGAAAGGGATATGGAGCATCCATGCCTTCCATGGGTGCACCACCCTGCAGGACTTTCCACATATTTACCTATCTGGAAGCTCACTGAACCCTGTCCTCTTGGGTTTTTATGGAGGCTTCATGACGTTGGCATTTCTTCCCCCAGGGTATAGGACGAGACTCTTTCATGGGAGGGTCTTAAGATAAACAGTATTAAAGATGGGGAACCTTAGAGTCCTGCCCTGGAGCAGGTAAAATGAGAGCATAAGAAGGTCAGAGGCCTGCCCCTGAGAACTAACACACCCAATGTTATCACAACAGACTAACAAGAGTTATGGGAGTTATGAGCCAGGACCCTTCACTGAAAACTAATATATGATAACACTACAGCATGTTAGAACATAATTACACACAACTTACATTTGCTAAATATTAATATTGGAAGGGATGTCTTGATAGTTGACCATCAATCTATCAAACAAAATATTGCTGTACTCAATAGCATATTAACGGACTCATTTATTTATTTTATAATGAATGTTACCAAGAGGAATTTCTTTAATAACAACAGTACACCCCAAAGGAATAGGATAAAGATGTTTTATAATTATATTGATTTTCAAACTTTATTTTATTTATTTATTTATTTGAGAAAGGGTCTCAAAATATTTTGCCTACGCTGAGTGCAGTGATATGATCATCACTCGCAGTGTTAGCGGTGGAAGAGATCTGAGTTACCCCAAGTTACCAGTGGCTTATCCATAGGGGTCCATAGCAACTCCAATCTTTGCCTCCTCAGAAGAAAGAATTTGACTCAGGGGCATAAAGCAGAAAAAGGGATGAAGGCAAGTTTCAGAGCAGGAGTGAAGTATATTTAAAAAGGCTTTATGACAGGAAAGAAAGGAAAGAACCCTTGGAAGAGATTCAGCTGGGAGCTTGAAGGTCAAAGAGAGAACAAACCAAGTGCCTTTAACCTTGAGCTGGGACTTCATAGGCTCGCCTCTTTCTCATGATTCTTCCCTTAGGGTTGGCTTCCAGCATGCAAAGAGTCCTCCTTACCTTTCAGAATTGAGCATGTGCAGTGTGTTTAGGGAGTTATGTGCATATCCATTTGAGGCTTTCTTCCTTTTTCTGATAGAGTGTACCCAGAAGATCATACTTCACCGTTTTTGTCTCTTAATGTGCATGCCCAGGACATTTCTTCTCCCTGGGGTTTGCCTTTAATTAACACTTTAAATGTTAACGCAGAAACTCTTGGTCCATGATTTCAGAAATGGACGAATTATTTATTAACTACGCATAAGTCAGTGTCTCTGAGAAAACAGAATGTATTGAAATGGTTTAAATGGAAAGCATTTATTATGGTATATGTACACATAAGAGGACAAGAACAACTAAATGATATTGTAACACCAAGAGACTAGAAACACCAGGACACCTTTTCCACCACTGGGAAGGGCTGAATATTTACTGGAGCCCCTGGAAAGATCTGTGAAAGGAGAGATGTCATTGCTGCCAGAGTAGGAGCACTGATACGGGGAGAGAAGCAGAAGGATGTATTCCAATTTCCCTCTTTCTACCCTTCAATCTCTATTGTCATTTCCTGTTAGCCAAAATTACTCAAAGCCAGAGGGCAAGGGCTTCAGGTGATATCCGCCAGGGCACCAAGAGGGCAGAAAAAGATATTTAGAGGTAAATGAAAAATAACAAGCAGAATAAGTAACAAGGTTCATCACATCCATCTCTGCAACATACTAATCAAATTTATGTAAGTTTTATTTATCTTTTGGCTGAAAATTCAAAACATTATTTTCTTTTTTTTTTTTTTCTTTAAACCATTTGTCAGGGGCAAAGAAAACCACATTTTAAAAAGCAGAAGCCATTCATCCATTCATTTTGTAAGATATTTCTATTTTTACAAAGAAATCTCAAGCCACTTCATTTTTGTAAAAGTAAGAAAAGTTTATTAATGACTTCAATTTCAAAGTACTTTTGATTAATTAGAGCCAAGTACAGTGAGAGGCAAACTACTTTTCATTAATGATTGTTTTCATTGTTTCTATTATAAATGTCTCTAATTGACAGCACACATTTTCCAAATAGTCTGTATTATTAGATTAGAAACCTGATGCTGTCCACATCTGGGCACATGAGCAAGAAATAATTAAATTTAATAATAGTGAAAAGAACCCACAGTAATCCATCATGCCACTACTATAGCATGAGCAGTGAAGTTGAGTAGGTGCCAAATCAGAAAATAAATCCATAAAAATATGACAATTACTGTAAACATAATAGAATTCCCTTTCCATTTCAAGTAAATGTGAACCATCCTCATCACCTTGAATAGAACCTCTTAGGAATCTATTGCTTCTGAATTTTAGATGCCTTGTAATGCACATTAGTTGTAAAAATTTTATGAAAGCTTAATGAGAAGATACATTTTTAAAGTAATGATAACCCCATTGGGCTATATAACTATAACTCAACTATTGAAACTTATTGCTATAACTGAATATCTACGACTAATGCATCTGTGACTTAATTTGTATGTAATTTGGTATAATTACTCTGAGTTTTAATTGGACAAATAAGAAGTAACCACCCAAGAACATTGAGAGGACCATATGTGGTTTATGATTTTTTTTTTACAATACTATATTCCTATCCTGATCTGAGGTTACTTTCATTTAATTAAGTAAAATGTTTTAAAAAATCTTTAAATTAAAAACTACTCTTACCATAAATCTTTTAGGAATAAAATAACTCTAATCCCTGCATTACATGGATTTGTGTTAAATTATTCAAAACTGAGAATTTAACTCAAGTATATTTTTCTGTATCATTGTAGGCATGGCAAGGAGATGAACTTGTAGTCAAGGAAAAGTGACGAGTAAGAGAGAGAAGATAATCTAATTATACACTGGTTTCCACAGAGTAGTGTGTCTTGCCAACTGCAAGAACCTGTCTCTTCTGTGAGTTTCTGTCTTTTCTACTCTAAAAATGTTCTTTCAAAGCAAAGCACTAAATTAATCTTGGAAAATTCTGTTGCGTGTTAAGTAAAATATATATGCCAGGGACTGAATTAAGACTTTTAAATGTTTAATTTGTGGAGGAAGAAAAATCCATTACAGAACTTGCTACTGGAAAAATTGTTTGAAATTAGAAATACGTTTGTATTCCTCCAAAGAGAGATGTCAGTACCATAGAAAAAGCAGTGAAGTTGAGTGGGTGCCAAATTAGAAAATAAATTCCTCAGAGAGATTGTTTTGAGGAATACACACATATATTGATTGCCAGGGCATGTTGATTCCCAGGGCTTGAGACCTCAGCAATAATTGTTCCCCTCCGAATAGAATTTCCCTAGTTCTTAAGTTGTTTTCCAAGTATGCTGTGAATATTGTGTTACCTCTTTTCCAGAGTAAGTTTTGGGAAAAGAGAGGGGAAGAGAACACAAAGAAATCAGGCATGTTATTGTTAATAGGAGAGGAATGGGATAATAAGGTTGACACACCTGTTTTAAAGTTCCTCCCAGGGCCAGGCCTAGAGATGTCCCAAATCTTTAGTAGCAATTGAATCACGAGATAGAATCAATTAGAAGCAAAGCAGATTCACTGGGGAATTGAGGTTTTAAAAAATGAATGTTTGCATCCTTTTCCTTGCTAAATGCAATGTGAAATCCTTCATAATTCTGTACAGTATGCTTCTATTTCTTGAAAATATCAAATTTAAAAAGTAAAATATTTCACTTATTTATTCTCATGTGATGTGACATGGAGGTTTTTTTTTTTTATTATTATACTTTAACTTCTAGGGTACATGTGCACAACGTGCAGGTTTGTTACATATGTATACATGAGTCATGTTGGAGTGCTGCACCCATTAACTCGTCATTTACATTAGGTATATCTCCTAATGCTATCCCTCCCCCCTCCTCCCTCCCCACAATAGGACCCGGTGTGTGATGTTTTATTACAGTTATATTTGGACTGGTTGAGTAATAGTATAGATATTACTTTTTTTCCTATTTATACTCATCTCATTTTCCTTTCTGCTTAAGGCAGCATATTTTCTGTCTTTTGTTTCTAAAACCCTTAGTTTCAGAGTGTATAGAGGATAGACAAAAGCAATAAAGTGAATTAGGTTAAACTGCAAAACTTGGTATAAATTCTTAATCTGGGGAGAATTATGACTCAGTCATGTCTAAGACTGCTTTCAGTTTGGTTTACTACCAAACCAGGACAAATATTTAATGCAAAGGACAAACACAAGATTAGGATATAAGTGAGTAGATATACCTAGTCTTAGTACCTGCATGATGTGAGAATATACCAGATTAGAGGAACTCAGAATTACGGACTCTTTCCCACCATTCTATTCCAGACTATGGTGTCATAGGAGGGCATGGTGGTATTCCAGTCTCCACACAAGATTATGAGGTTATGACATAAGGGGATTCTTCCTTGGCCATAGTTAGGTACTGTACTTTTAAGTTCTGTGTTACTACATCATCAGTTCTACTCAAAATTTTTATTTGAAAAGCCTAACCATGGCCTATCATAAACAACTAAAATGATATTTTTCCCAGTGAAGGGAAAGACATCACACAGATCACACACACACACACACCCCACACACACACACAGAGAGAGAGAGACAGAGAGAGAGAGAGAGAAAGAGAGAGAGAGAGAGAGAATCAGTCCAGGCAGAAGTAGAAGGTATGCTGAAGAAGGACACATGTTAATTTTTTTAACCTTAACAAAAAAAATAGAGAACAGAAAATAATTATACTTCTATAACACCTGAATTTGTGAACTGAGTTTCATTTGTCTTATTGCCATTAATTATTTTTTCATTGTATTTGTGAAGTTAATAGGTATTAACTATTAATAGGTTAATAGGTCTTGAGACTCCACCTGCCTTTGAACTTAATCCTCTTTATTTTTCTCCTCATTGACTTTTAAAGATACTTTTAGTTGATCTCATTATCCAAAATTCATGCTGCTATGCCCTATTTGTTGTTGATAACTATGTTGTTATAAACTAAATGTTTGTGTCTGTCCCGATTCTTATGTTGAAATCTAATCTCCCATGTGATGGTATCCTCCACCTTCAAAGGTGGGGGTCTTTGGAAGGTAATTAGGTCATGAGGGAAGAGTCCTCATGAATGAGATGAATGCCCTTATGCGAGGCCATAGAACTAGCTAGTTCTCTTTCCACTATATAGGATTACAAGTCAGCTGTCTGCAACCCTAGAGAGAACCCTCACCAGAACCTGATCATGCTGGCACCCCAGTCTTGGACTTTCAGCCCAAGAACTGTGAGAAATAAATATTTATTGTTCAAGCCACTGAGCCTATGATAATTTTTTATAGCAGCCTGAGCTAACTAAGACGGAGGTTAATTATAGCTCCTATTCTATCACTGAGACATCTGGTGATAGTGAGCATGACTGCTCATTTCCCAAATGAACAAAACAACATATTTTATAAAGCTTATCTTTTTGTTGCTTTTATAAAATCACATTTGATTTTTATATATATTAAATTTATATATTAAATTAAATATATATTATATATAATATATAAAATATATATATAATATATATGATATATATTTTATACATATTATATATTTCCTTGGAAAAATAAATATTTTAGTGCTAGACATATTGAGACTTAAACAAATATTTTCATTAGAATAGTAATCAGTTCTTATTGTCAGGAATGCTTAGCAAAGCAAAATGGAGAAGTTAGAGCATTAGGCCTTTTCAGCCATATTATTATATACTACAGACAAAGTTCCTTCCTTGGAAGAGAAAATGGATTGTTACTTTTTAAGTGGCAAGGACAATATTGTGTAAATGTCATCTTAAAAACATGTTGCATACATCAATGTCAAGGCTGTATTATTTTGTTCCATATGGAAGAGAACACGCCTCATAAGAGTTACTTCATTATAGATTCTCTAAAACAATTTGCAGCTGTCCACGTGGACCTTAAAACCTCTGTACAACTGAATATGAAACATTTGAAATATTTTGTTGGCAATTATATGTAAAATCCTTGCCTTTATAGTAACAATTGCTTTCTAGACCACTTTGAAATATATTTCTTTAAAAGCAATACAAAAACCCTCAAAAAAATCTATTTTTAAAGATCTATAAATACAAAAATGTATATTTAGGTGTATAGCATTTAAAGAAAATATAATATTAGAATTATGCCAGGGACAATTTATTTTTATATCTCATATATTGTGATAATTTTATATTTGATGTATCTTAAATATCTGTTTAATATATGATCCATTTTATATAACTTACATTTTCTAAACAATATTTTTTCTACTCTCCTGCTTAACAAAATATAATACTGGAGACTATACATATAATTTGAGTGTTTAGAAATTTAAATATAAAATCCCAGTGTTGAGTGGCCTCCAATTTTTTATTTATTATAAAATCAGTAATCTGCTATAGTAAACATTAAATTAAGATATCTGGACTAACTGGATTTTTAGGAAACTGTATCTAATATTTAACTGCATTCCTGAGATGACGAAATAAACTGTAAATTAATATGGGTGAAATGGAAGATGCATACAATGTTTCTCTATATTGAATAAACTTGGGAAATTACCAATAGTCAGTGGCAGTTTTGTTTGTGGAGGGACAGGGTGGCTATGCTTTTATCCAAGGGTATGTCTGTGTTTTTGAGGGGGCACCTGTGCGTATGTATCTAAACTTGATATCTCGAATTTTTCCAGAATTATTATATTTTAAAATATCTTCCTTTGTGCCCACATGTTTATTCATACTTGTCAACCAATTTGTCTCAATTTTTGGTTTAGTAAAATGGTCACCACAGGCATACAAACTCTAAAATTTGAGCCATCCTGTCTCCTATAATTGCACAACTGGTTAACACCTAGCATACAAATTAGATCCCAGACACTCTCAAAGTGAGGACTGTCACAGAAAAGACACATAAGGTCAAATAAATGTTTGCTACTAGAGACATGAGAACATGCTGTGCACCAGAGAGCAGAGAATCAATCATTGTGTTATGGACATGAATCTGGATTTAATCCAAACCTGAGTGAACTAAGAGGATGTCACATGGAGAGGTACTTTAGGAAGATTTTAATTCAAAAGTATTTATAAGTAAGCATAGTTTGTGTTTTGATTTTTAAATAGAACACTTTTAGTAACAGATTGCAAAGTAGCACAATGGCAATACAGTGTTTTTGTCACTTTGAAAAATAGTCTCAAAAATGAACACAAATTTTCAGGTAAATAAAGCCCACTTAGGATAAAGCTAATGAGGCATTTATTGAAGAAGAGAATATGTGAAAATTATAAAGGCTGGAGAGAAAAGGTCTTGTATTCTTACAGTTTAGGATACCCAGAGTAATATATAATGCTGTAAGGATTAACTTCCTAAATGCCTTCCATTATCATCATCTCCTGTTGTGTGTGTGTCCACAGAAAAATAGCATACATCACAGAGTAAATTATTGTTGTAAGATCAGAAACAAACAAATAGGACATAATATCCCACTTTGGAAAATAATATCCAGAATCTATACACAGACTCTTAGAAAATAAGTTTCATTCAAAAATGACAGATATTCTGAATGCCTAAAAAGAAATGCTTATACTCATTAAGAAACTTTCCATTTCTTGAAGCATTGTAGCACATCTACGGAAGATAGGTAATTATCCGTGGATCCTTAATAATTACAGTGTTTTATTTTTAAAGCATCTCTGTAAAGTTCAGAGGCATATTGTCAAGGCAACTATGAGGTCTGAATAAAAGTTAGAACTATCTCCATGTTAGCATTGCATGCAAGAAAAAAAAAAAAAAAAAAGAAAACTGTTTAGTGCACACATATGAAATGCTACCCAAACAGAAATGTCCTAAAAACAGGAGATGATAAAAATAAAGTTTCAAACACAGAGTGCCCTTTACCCCAAAGTCAAGCTCCAGTGCTGAGTTGGCTACATAGACTAATGAAAATAAACTTAATATTAACAAAAATGGCCTGAAATAATATAAAGTCACAATCCTTCCTCAGACCCAGAGTCACTAACACAGTGAAACTCTTAGTTGCTTAGCACAAAATTGTGCTCATTTTGGGTTGGTTTCATGGAACTGACTTATTAATTTCTCAAGATGGAAATATAAAACAGTCACACAGCTTTAAATATCAGTGGGATTAAAAATGATGTTTATTTAGATTTTAAGTAAATGTACTATATACATTTAGAGGTCAAATTTGTAACATTAATGCTCCTGATAATACATTGGAGAGAAAAGAAGAAAGGTGATTGCTTCATTGTTTTTATATTTGTCACTTTTATTAATATGTTTTCACAAAACTAGTAGATTATCATTCATTTGTTTACAGTGTATTATGATGACTATTCCAATAATATAAGAAAAAAGGATGGTAAATCTTAATGTTTTTAGGTAGAGTGTACATCCACTATTAAAGAGTTTTTGTATTGAGATGTGGTTTACCAATGAAGAACTGATTGTTGTCTATCTACAAAGTTTTATCCAATGGAGACAGAGTGAGATGGCCAGCCATATAGAAGTTTCCACCAGTTATCCTCCCTGAAGGAACACGAATCTGCCCTTCTCCCATTTCCTGGCAGTAACTGCATGACACAGAAAGAGAATCTGTACACCTAGAGGAAGGAGAGCACAGTGATGGTGGGACTTAGTGTTGGAACTCAGTGCTGCCTGTCACAGTGAAAAGCAACACCCAGTGAAACTCAGCCAATGCCCATGTAGGAAGCATTTAGACCAGCCGCAGCCAGAGGTGAATTGTCCATCCCAGCAACTGAAACTTGAGTTCTGTCAAGCTTTGCACTGCAGGTTAAAATGCTCTGGGGTTCTAAATAAACTTGAAAAGCAGTTTGGGCCACAAGGACTTCAACTCCTAGGCAAATTCTAGTTCTGGATTGGGCTTAGAGCCAGTGGACTTGGGTGGCACATGACTTAGTGAGACACCAGCCAGAACATCCAAGATAGTGCTTGCACTACTCCTCCTCCAGCTCCAGGTAGCACAGCTTGCAGCTTCAAAGGAAACACTTTCCTTCCACTGCGGAGAGGAGAGGGAAGGATAAAGAGGACTTTGTCTTGCAGCTTGGATACCAGCTCAGCCACAGTAAGATATGGCAACAACCAGACTCCTGAGGCACCCATTTGAGGCCCTAGCTCACAGATGATATTTCTAGACATACCCTGGGACAGAAAGGAACCAACTGCTTTGAAGGGAAGGATCCAGTCCTGACAGTATTTATGACCTGCTGACTGAAGGGCCCTTGGGCCCTGAATAAGCAGCAGCAGTATCCAGGTAGTACACACCATGGGCCTGGGATGAGACTGAGACATGCTGGCTTCAGATGTAACACAGCACATTGCCAGCTATGGTAGCTATGGGAAGAGACTCCTTCTGCTTGAGAAAAGCAGAGGGAAGAGTAACAGGTGCTTTGTCTTGCACCATAGATGTCAACTTGGCCACAGTGGAGTAGAGGACCAAGTGGGCAATTCCACACCTTGGCTCTTGAACAGCATTTCTGGATCAGCCCTGGGTCAAAGGGGAGCCCAGGACTGGCAGTGTGCGCCACAAGCCAGCTGAAGGACCCTTGGGCCTTAAGTGAACATCAGCAGTATCCTGGAAGTACTCCCCATGGGTCTGTGGTGGTGGTGGTGGCCATGAGGAGAGACTCTCCTGCTTGTGGAAAAAAGGAGAGAAGAGTGGGAAGGACTTTGTCCTATAGCTTGTGTGCCAGCCCAGCTGCTAACGACTAGAGCACCAGGTAGATACCTAAAGTTTTCAACTCTATGGACTAGCTGCCAGACAGCATTTTGGACCGGACCAGAGCAAGGGGGAACTCGCCATCCTGAAGGGAAAAACAGAAGTTAGACTGGCTTCACCACCTGTTGATTGTAGAGTTATAGGGCCTTGAGTAAACAGAGCTGGTAGTCAGGTAATGGTTACATCAGGCCTTGAGTGACACCCAGTTGTGTGCTGGCTTCAAGCCTGACCAAGCACAGTCACAGTGGTGGTGGCCACAGGTGTGCTACTGTCACCTCTCCCCCAGCTCCAGGCAGACCAAAACAGAGAGAGACCACAGTTATTTGGGAGGAAGTAACATAAGCGAACAAGGCTCTCTGCCTGGTAATCTAGAGAATTCTTCTGGATTTTATCCAACACCACCAAGGCAGTACCCCTACTAGTCTACAAGAGCTATGGTGTTACAGGGGTTGGGGTGCCCCCAAATGCAGGTAAGATTTCAGTGACCAAACAGATCACAACACTCAAGTTCCTTTGAATTCTTGGAAAACTTTCCCAAGAAGGAGGGGTACAAACAAATTCAGATTAAGAAGACTTCAATAAAGATCTAACTGTTCAATGTTCAGACACTGACAAAGACCCACAAGCATCAAAACCACCCAGGAAAACATGACCTCACCAAATGAATTAAATAAGAAATCAGGAACCAATCCCAGAGAGACAAATAAATGTGACTTCAGAGAGAGGATTCAGAATAGCTGTTTTGAGAAAGCTCAATTAAATTCAAGATAACACAGAAAAGAAACTCAAAATCCTACCAGATGAGCTTAACAAAGAGATTGAAATAAAAAAGAAGCAAGCAGATATTCTGGAGTTGAAAAAAATCAATTGACATACTGAAGACTGCATCAGAGTCTCTTAATAGCAACAGAATAAATAATTAGGGAACTTGAGGATAGGCTATTTGAAAATATAGTCACAGGAGATAGAGAATAAAAGAACAAAAATAAATGCAGCATGCCTAGGGCAAATCTAAGAGTTATTGGCCTTAAAGAGAAAGTAAAGAAATAGAGATAGAAAGTTTATTCAAAGGGCTAATAACAGAGAACTTTCCAAACCTAAAGAAATATATCAATATTCAAGTACAAGAGGGTTGTATAGAACACCAAGCAGATTTAACTCAAAGAAGACTACCTCAAGGGATTTAATAATCGAACTCCCAAAGATCAAAGATAAAGAAAGTATCCTAAAACTGGCAACAGGGAAAAAAAACAAGTAACATACAATGGAGATCCAATACATTGGTGGCAGACTTTTTGGTGGAAACCTTATAGGCCAGGAGAGAGTGGCATGATATATTTAAAGTGTTGAAAGAAAAAAAAAATTACCCTAGAATAATTTATCCTTCAAGGTTAAGGAGAAATAAAGATTTTCCCAGACAAACAAAAGCTGAGGGATTTCATAAACACCAGACCTGTCCTACAAAAGATGCTAAAGGGTGTACTTCAATAAGAAATAAAAGAATGTTAATGAGAATGAGTAATCACCTGAAGGTACAAAACTCACTGCTAATCGTAAGTACATGGAAAACTACAGAATATTATATCACTGGTAATATAGTAAGTACATGGAAAAACCACAGAATATTATGTCATTTAAACTATGGTGTGTAAACTACTTTTAACCTAGGAAGAAAGACTAAATGATGAACTAAGAAAAATAAAAAATCCTACACTAACTTTTCAAGACATGGACAGTACAATAAAATACAAACAGAAACAACAAAATATTAAAAAGCAAAGATACAATGTTAAAGTGCAGAGTTTTTATTAGTTTTCTATTTGCTCACCTGTTAGTTTGTTTTTGCAGTCAGTGTTAAGTTGTCATCAGCTTAAAATAATGAGTAATAAGATAGCATTTGCAAGCCTAGTGGTAATCTAAAATCAAAAAAACCAACTTTAAATTACATGATGGGGAGCATTTAACAAAATAGGCTGTATTCTCTTTTTGCCCATGACAACTATAATAATTATAACTAGACTATTATCCTATTTCAAATCTTGTCAACACATAAATATATATATATATGTATATTTCAATAAATTTCTTTCCATGTGAGAGATTTCTCCTTCCCCTTTGTAATTTACTATGCAACAAATATTAAACTATCTCCATTAACATTTGCTCTTTCCCCATTTAGGGGAAATAACATAAGATGAAAAAGCCATATTAATAATCTATGTAAAGAGTATAAAGGCATATAAATTCAAGGAAAAATAGACAACTAATTTAAAGTATTACAAAATATTAAAGATTTATTTTATAGCATTTAGGCATATCACATAATGGTCAAGAACATGAGTTCTATAATAAATTATGTCCATACTGAAAATTACAATCCTGATTCTCTAACTAGAAATATGAACCTAAGCACATTATTTCACCTCAGCTTCTTTACCCTGCCATTTGGGTTTACAACCATATTGTTTATTCTAAAAGATAATTGTTGTTGAATGTTCAGAATAGCACCTGCACATAAAACACATTCTATAGCAATTTTCGGCAGTATTATTAATAAAATAATTGTTATCTGTTAGAATAGAAATCTCAAGCCTTTGGGTGGATAAGGTGTATGTATTTCTAACTAAACAACAATTAATGTTTAAGCTATAATTAAGGGTAATGACAAAAACTCATGAAAAATAGAATGTTCACTAATGATGCCTTTGATATGTAGGATAGGGAAGCTCTTCAAATGCTGGTAAGTAAATATATCAAATAAATAAAAACCCATCTTAGCAATTTTCTCCTACCACAAACTTTGGACACTTTTAGTGAAAGGCAAACATTTCCGCCTTGCATCATTTTTTCCAATCTCACTGGCCCAACTCCAACCAGAGCGTATATTCATTCAATCTTAGTATAAAAATTTCCTTTAGTCTTCCATCTCCAGACTCTGTTCATCAAATCTATTATGCTCATCAATTTATAAATTAATTTTCAGAAAGCACTGTTTTGGTAGAGTCAGTCTCAGGCTGCAAAGCCTTAACTGACTTCTCTATTGCCTATAGAATAAAGCTCAAGTTCTTTAACTCTCACTCAAAGATTCCTGTACCTAGTCTCAATCTCTATTTCTAAACTTTTTCTTTATTTTCTATCCTGTGTAAAACTTACAAGTTACAGCTAAGGTGAAATTTTCTAGATATCATGTCATTGTATCACATCGCGTATCATGCTACACTCTGTATCATCTAGTCATTTAGATTATGTGTACCATACACTTGAGTTGGACAGTATGTTTATAAAATATTTGAATTCCACAAAATAATGAAGTGCTTTGTGTAAAATGTATGCTCAATCAATATTTTTTATGCAGTGATGAATCCTATATTCAAGACTAGACTAAGGAGCTCTTGAAGTAGAGATTAAACCCAGTTTAGATTCAAATAAGTTACCCAACCCCTGTCCCTCTTCCCAGTCTTCAATGCTCATGGTAATTCTTTTTCTTAAATATCTCTTTATATCTGATTTCTCTTTTATTCCATCTCATTGGTCTCACTAAGGTCCCATCCTCTTGTGTCTGGATTATTGCAAGGGTTCTAACTGGCTTCCCTACTTCCAAACCCAGTCTGCTGCATTTCGTCTTGCTCACTGCTTCCAGGATGATTCTCACCAAGCTCTACTCTGAGAATATCCTGCAGTGGGTTTCTCATTGCCTATAGCACAAAATCTAATCTTTTTTAAAAAACACCCAAAGTTCATGGGTTCTGACCTTCATCTACTTTAATTCATGTTTTATTTTCTCTCTACTCTATGAAACTATAGTACCTGCAGTTTTGCAATTCATATGATATTTAGTGAATATGCAATTCATATGATATTTAGTGAATACTTGCTTTTATTTATTATGGTAGACCCTAGGGTGACCCCAATAATTCTCAACCTTCAGTGACTACACCTGTGCATAATCCCTTTCTTTGAAATGTGGGCTGAATCTGTGATTTAATTCTAACCAATAGAATTTGGTGAAGGTGATGGGATGTCACTCCTCTGATAAGGCAAAGACAAAGGGATTTTGTAAATGTAATTAAGGTCCTATAACAGTTGATTTTTGAATTAACAAAAGGGGGTTCCTCCCAGGTAGGCATGACCTAATCAGCTGAAAGCCCTTAACATTGAGAGTTTCTCCTGCTGGCCTTGCAGAGGCAAACATCCATATTTCAAATGTCCATGGGCAAATCCTTGTAGATGGGGTCTGTGGGTGGTGTCCAGGATCTGAGTGAAGCCTCCAGGCCAACAGCCAGTAAAAAGCCATGACATCAGCACTACAACCACAAGGAAATCAATTCTGCCAACAAGCTGAATGAGTGGAAGCTGATTCTTCCCTGCTTGGAGCTACTAAGTGAGACTGTAGACCAGGCCAGCACCTTGAATGCAGCATGTGAGACACTGAGTACAGGGCTCAGCTAGGCATGCCGAGACCCAGACACATGGAAGTTATGAGACAATTAATGTGTGTTGTTTTAAGCCATTAAGTTGGTAGTACTTTTTTACTCAGCAAAATATAACTAATAAACCATAATATTGTCTTTTCCTGCAATATATTTGCCCCCTATTTTCTACTCAATTGTATATCCTAACAAAACAATCCTTTCACAATCTAAATATCACCTCCTCCACAAATCCTTTTCTTATTTATTATTTTTGATTAATTATACATGCTTTTGTCTTCTGAGAGTATTTTCCACCTCTTGTTGTTAATATGAATCATACCATTTTGAAATTTGATTTTAATGTTCATTTTTCTCTATAAACAAGGACTTCCTTGATAGGAGACTAAGCAAGTATATATGCATTTGAATATGTAACATAATAATTATTAAATTAGGTAATCCAATGTCATCTGCTATGTTTATCAGCAGTATTTTATGGGTTCTTATTGTACTTCAAACTATCCATTTGAACCTTGAAATTCCCTGCTAAACAAAAAGTGGAAATAGAGTTTTCATAAAAGGACACACCACAGAGGTTGGAAACGTAGTAAAATTCAGGGAGACAAGACAAGGTTTCATAGTAAAAGAATTATTTTTTTTTTTTTGAGGAGTTGACGTTAACAATGCTAGTTTTAAAAAGTGACTTGATCTTGATGAGAATGACTTCCAAATTTTACAGTTACTCTGAAAATAAATAAAATGAGATGAATTACAATGAAAAGTAAATAAGGAAAATAGTTACTTGAACCTTGAGTTCTGACACAGTATGAATGATGGCTTCATAGTGTTTGATCTATGACATATGAAATAAGTTTTAGAACTCACTAACATATGGTTAGATTAAAAGGGAGATAATGTATGCTAAAGGCCTAAGCTAAGCATAAAGAGCCTGATACATATATAATTTAGCCTTTTCCACTACTGGCATGGCTTTCACATGGTAGCTTGTTACTCCACTGTATTTTCACATGCCTACATCACAGAGAAATTGTGAAAATACAGTGGAAGAACATGGGTAACATTTATCTGAAAACTACAATATGCCTTAGAAATACATGCTACCATTTTCCACCCACTAACATGTGGTTAGATTAAAAGGGAGATAATGTATGCTGAAAGCCTAAGCTAAGTATAAAGAGCCTGATACATATATAATTTAGCCTTTTCCACTACTGGTATGGCTTTCAAAGATGCTGAGGAGTTTTAGTAAGCCATTTAATGTAGTATGCCATCATAATGCAAAGAGTTCTCTCTAATCAAAGGAAGGTTTTGTGCTATCCCTTAATATAGTCAGTCATGTAAAACATAAAATATCCATAACTAATAGAATGCTGATAGTTATCCACCATGGTGCTGTCACATAGCCTATGAAGTGATTTTTTTCCCTCAACTCAAGGATATAATTGTATTAATAGTAAAATAATGCAACAACATCTTGAGCAACAGCATGTTCAAGGGCTTCATGCTGGCTCCTGTTTCTGGTTATAGATGCTCACTTTCACATAGACTTTTTTGATAGTCATCAAATTGTAATTCAGATAACCTATTAATACATGTATTTTTAGAATGACTTTTTTTCCTCATAATTGCGCAGCCAATAATTAACAATGCTGAACCCACCTCTCCAGAGTGGCTTCGGACATCTGTTACTATATTGTAATCGATCACATGCCAATTAGCTACCGTATCAGCTTGCCCTCACCCCTTCATATGAGGGGAGGAAAAAAACTGCATAAGTAACTTCTATTATTTCTGCCTTTTTATTTATTGTTTTAGGATGCTGCCCAGGATTTAGAATCTAGAAAAGAATGTGACAGAAACAACTAGAGTACTATTATCACATTATTAATGTGTCTAAGGCCTAATCAAAATGGTAAAGTTTTAACAGCCATATCTGGAAAATCTGTGCCTAGATGTTTAATTGCCTGGTATCTGAAAGGTTAGACATATAGCTGCACAATTCTCTGAAACAAAGGCCTAAGCATTGTATAAAATCTTTCAGAGAAGTATCAGGCAATTTGTCAAGCTTAATGTCTAGGAAGATGTCTATTAAAAAAAGATATAAGAGAAAATAAGAAAGTACAAAGAAATCTATATTAAGGGATTTCTTGGCTTGCCACAATTAGCTCTAAAACTGTGGGTATATCACTTATAACTATTGAATTTCAATTTTCCCATTGGTAAAATTGTTTAAATACATAATAAAATGGATCTAAAATTTTTAAATTTGACTACACAGCTAGGCACAGAAATTGTCATATATAAAACGCAACAAAACCACATGATAGCTTTTCCCTTTTTTAGCCAGAGAGTAAAA
The DNA here is from genome assembly GCF_002776525.5 of Piliocolobus tephrosceles. Lineage (NCBI taxonomy): Eukaryota > Metazoa > Chordata > Mammalia > Primates > Cercopithecidae > Piliocolobus > Piliocolobus tephrosceles. Next base: position 109,301,469 of record NC_045438.1, read on the forward strand.
TATGTTAATACACACACACACACACACACACACACACACTGATAGCAAAAGATATAACTAGTCATTCTAACTTAAGATTTCAGTACATGAAGGACAATTGAGTTTGGTTATAAATAACTTGTCTACATTTTAAAAACAAAATTTAATTTACCTTTTTTTCTTAAAAAATATGTGTATTACTATTTTAAGTATGTCCTTTCATAGGAGTAGATGTAGTCAAATCGGTGTGAAGGAAAGGGCATCAAATATACAATTTTACAAAAAAGTTAATGAAACCTTTTGGGTTTCAATTTTCCTTTAAATTCAATGAGATATTTGAACTTTAGTCCTATCTGTTATATATATTTAAGCTCATTTTAAAAACTCAGACACACTTGCAAATATGTATTGATTCTATATCCTGATTTCAAATATGACTTTTTATTTCCAACATAATTTTGAATTATAAGAAATGTCATGCCTTAACTATATCTTTACAAATATTTATTAATGCACTATCCATGCAGTAGCTATCCTTGTGTGGCAGATTTACATACAAAACATGTTTAGACATTGATTTCCAAGAGGCTATAGTCTAATAGAAAAATAAAATATGCATAAAAATGTCAGTACCAAAAATTAAATAACTATATGCCATAAGATATAAAAAAAGTCAGTTTAGTGAGAAAATGTGTATTTACCCATTTGTTCATTCATTCACTCAACAATTATTCATTATATGTCTACTGAATGGGAAAAGCATGTCTCATAATGTTACCTTTAATAATAGAAATGTAGGCCAGGTACGGTAGCTTATACCTGTAATCCCAGCACTTTGGGAGACCAAGACAGGAGAATTGCTTGAACCCAGGAGTTCAAGCCCAGCCTCGGCAACATAGTGAGACCTCATCTTTACAAAATAATTTTTAAAATAGCAGGGTGTTGCAGTGCATGCCTGTAGTCCAAGCTACTTGAGAGACTGAGGTGGGAGAATTGCTTGAGCCTGGGAAGTCGAGGCTGCAGTGAGCCACGATTGCACCACTGCACTCCAGCCTGGATGACAAAGAAAGATGCTGTCTCAAATAATAATAATAATAATAATAATAATAATAATAATAGAAATGTAGTCAGAAAACTATGTTGTCTTCCATGAGAAAGGAATTTTTAACAATTGTTTTGTTGTGATGTATACTTACATAATTATCATTGCTTCTTTTGTTCATCATACTGTTAGCTATACTTTACTGGGCACACAGCTTATTCCATCAACTATTTTGATAGGTAATATAGCCATCTTGCAAAGATATTCATGCCGTAATGCCTGGAACCTGTGAATATTTTTCTTTAATGGAAAAACAGGTTTTGCAAAAGGAATTAAGGACTTTGAGGTAGGGAGATGATCTTGTGTTTTGTGGGCGAGACAATCTAATCACAACAGTTCTTAAAGGTGGAAAGGAAGAGCCAGAAAGGTCAGAGACATGTGAGGTGAGATAGTCTCAACCTCCAATTGCCAGCTTTGAGGTTGAAGGAAGGGGACATTGAATGAAGTAATGTGATAGTCTCTAGAACATTAGAGTGTTCATTAATTTATAGTCAGCAAGAAAACGGGGAACTAACTAAGTCCTATAAACACAAGGGACTTACGTTATCAATAACTCAAATAAACAAAAATTTAACTTCTCCACTAGAGTTTCCTGAAAGGAAAACAGACACTGAACACTTGACTTTAGCTCAGTGAAACCTGTACCAGACTTCCCTACAGAACTGTAAGATAACAACTTTATGTTTATTTATGCCATTGGTTTCTAATCATTTATGTCAGCAATGTGAACCTAACACAATTGTATTAAAATATATACATAATTAAGAACAGAACATATTATACACTGTTGAGGACTTTACAGTCTTGCAGTTATTAGGTTATGATGCTTGTTAGCCACTAGGAAAAGAAGAAGTCAGATTGTTCGTGTTTGCAGATGACATGATTGTATATTTAGAAAACCCCATCGTCTCAGCCCCAAATCTCCTTAAGCTGATAAGCAACTTCAGCAAAATCTCAGGATACAAAATCAATGTGAAAAATCACAAGCATGCTTATAAACCAGTAACAGACAAACAGAGAGCCAAGCCATGAATGAACTCCCATTCACAATAGCTTCAAAGAGAATAAAATACCTAGGAATTCAACTTACAAGGGATGTAAAGGACCTCTTCAAGGAGAACTACAAACCACTGCTCAGTGAAATAAAAGAGGACACAGACAAATGGAAGAACATGCCATGCTCATGGATAGGAAGAATCAATATTGTGAAAATGGCCATACTGCCCAAGGCAATTTATAGATTCAATGCCATCCCCATTAAGCTACCAATGACTTTCTTCACAGAACTGGAAAAAACTACTTTAAAGTTCATGTGGAACCAAAAAAGACATCGCATTGCCAAGACAATCCTAAGTCAAAAGAACAAAACTGGAGGCATCATGCTACCTGACTTCAAACTATACTACAAGGCTACAGTAACCAAAACAGCATGGTACTGGTGCCAAAACAGAGATATAGACCAATGGAACAGAACAGAGACCTCAGAAATAATACCACACATCTTCAGCGATGTGATTTTTGACAAACCCGAGAAAAACAAGAAATGGGGAAAGGATTCCCTATTTAATAAATGGTGCTGGGAAAATTGGCTAGCCAAAAATAGAAAGCTGAAACTGGATCCTTTCCTTACTCCTTATACGAAAATTAATTCAAGATGGATTAGAGACTTAAATGTTAGACCTAAAACCCTAAAAGAAAACCTAGGTATTACCATTCAGGACATAGGCATGGGCAAGGACTTCATGTCTAAAATACCAAAAGCAACAGCAACAAAAGCCAGAATTGACAAATGGGATCTAATTAAGCTAAAGAGCTTCTGCACAGCATAAGGAACTATGATCAGAGTGAACAGGCAACCTACAGAATGGGAGAAAATTTTTCCAGTGTACTCATCTGGCAAAGGGCTAATATCCAGAAGCTATAAAGAACACAATCAAATTTACAAGAAAAAAATAAACAACCCCATCAAAAAGTGGGCAAAGGATATGAACAGACACTTCTCAAAAGAAGACATTCATACAACCAACAGACACATGAAAAAATGCTCATCATCACTAGCCATCAGAGAAATGCAAATCAAAACCACAATGAGATACCATCTCACACCAGTTACAATGGCAATCATTAAAAAAATCAGGAAACGAGGTACTGGAGAGGATGTGGAGAAATACGAACACTTTTACACCATTGGTGGGACTGTAAACTAGTTCAACCATTGTGGAAAACAGTGTGGTGGTTCCTCAAGCATCTACAACTAGAAATACCATTTGACCCAGCCATCCCATTACTGGGGATATACCCAAAGGATTATAAGTCATTCTGCTATAAAGACACATGCACATATGTTTATTGCGGCACTATTCACAATAGCAAAGAGTTGGAATCAACCCAAATGTCCATCAGTGACAGACTGGATTAAGAAAATGTGGCACATATACACCATGGAATACTATGCAGCCGTAAAAAAGGATGAGTTCATGTCCTTTGTAGGGACATGGATGTAGCTGAAAACCATCATTCTCAGCAAACTATTGCAAGAACAGAAAACCAAATACCACATGTTCTCACTCATAGGTGGGAATTGAACAATGAGATCACCTGGACACAGGAAGGGGATCATCACACAGAGGGTTCTATTGTGGGGGGTGGGGAGGGATAGCATTAGGAGATATACCTAATGTAAATGACAAGTTAATGGGTGCAACACACCAACATGGCACATGTATACATATGTAACAAGCCTGCACATTGTGCACATGTACCCTGGAACTTAAAATATTTTTTAAAAAAAAGTTTGTATTACCCATTGGTGCTGTTCAGAGATACTCTGTTTCTCTTTGTAGGCACAGAGTAAGAATGAATGTTTCTGACTCCTTGAGGAAGGCCTAGCCATGTGATTTGATTTGACCAATGAATTATAAGCACAAGAGACATGAGTTATGTCCAGGTGAAACACTTTCAAAATCAGAACATTATTTGCTGTAACTTTTTAAATCTTCTACTATGACTAGAAATGTTCTAGATTTATCTGAATTTTTTATGAGATCAAGCAAAAGCAGAATCCCTCCCTAACCTGAGGCACATGAAGTATGAGCAATTTAAAAAACTTTGCTTTAAGTCATGAAGTTTAGGGTTAGTTTATTTTCATAGTGTAACCAATATAGTTTATACTGACTGAAATACTAACCAAAATAAAAGGGAAAAAAATGTTCCCCTGGTGTTCTAGGCTGAATAACAGACAAGGCCAGTTAGTTTAATGATATATTCACAAGCAGAGGAAAATGTAATTCTTTTGTTCTGTTTTGCAAAATTACATATAAACATAACAGTACAGACAAATTAGACAGAGTTATAAGAAAATCAACTCCCCCCCCCAACCAAAAAACAAAAAAAAGTTTTGTGCTTCCAGTAAATGGACTACTTTAAGACAAACTCTACTACTGAGGATAAGTAGAAATATGGGGCATTAGAAAATCAGTGTGCTGGCTTCAGGGAGCTTCCAAGGGAGAAAAGATACACAGAGCTAAGATTTGGGAGAAGGAAAAAGCTAAGGCAAGTGATTCTGTTCTCCGCTCAAAACCATCACAACAACTTAGGGACTGTTGAGAGTATTCCTCCATCTTTCGGAGTTTGGTGATAAAAACTAGTGTTCAGGGTCTGCCTAGCATGGAGCCCTGGAAACTGCCTTACATTCTAGTTGTGAGAATATGCAAAAATTGACACTAGCCAAGTCCTTTAAATGCCTGAGGCCCAGTTTCAAATAATCTCAATTTCTGATTGAACTTAGGTGACCTGGACCTAGCCTAGTTTTCTGACATAAACAAATTGAATATTTTCAGGAAGAATGGATTATCATTCATTACCTCAAATGACCTTTACTGCTTTTCATACACAGTCTCCAACATGTAGTAAACAATAACCATGCATATGGAAAGGCAAGACTTGACCCCAAAAATTCAAGGAAAAATACTGAAGACAATAGAAACAGACTCACAGCAGAGCCAGATATTGAATTTGCCAATCATGAACTATGAAGTAAACATGATTAATATTTCAAGAAACTCAAAAAGAAGATACAGAACTTTGTCAGAGTTCAACACTAGGAAAATATCAAGTGAAAAATTCTAGAAATGGAAACTGTAATAACTAAAATAAAAAAATTAATCATGGATTTAAATTCAGATTGTGCATAGCCAAAATGAGAATTCATAAAATATAAGATAGGATGAAACTTGAAACATTGAGAGAATAAAAATAAATTATATCTGAGTTTTAGGGGGGGCGGAGCAAGATGGCTGAATAGGAACAGCTTCAGTCTCCATCTCCCAGCGCGAGCGACACAGAAGACCGGCGATTTCTGCATTTTCAACTGAGGTACTGGGGTCATCTCACTCGGGAGTGCGGGACAATCGGTGCTGGTCAGCTGCTGCAGCCCGACCAGCGAGAGCTGAAGCAGGGCGAGGCATCGCCTCACCTGGGAAGCGCGAGGGGGAAGGGAGTCCCTTTTCCTAGCCAGGGGAACTGAGACACACAACACCTGGAAAATCGGGTAACTCCCACCCCAATACTGCGCTGTAACACCGGCACACCGGAGCATGTATCCCACACCTGGCCGGGAGGGTCCCACGCCCACGGAGCCTCTCTCCTTGCTAACACAGCAGTCTGCGGCAATCTAACCGCAAGGCAGCAGTGAGGCTGGGGGAGGGGCGCCCGCCATCGCTGAGGCTTAAGTAGGTAACTAAAGCCGCTGGGAAGCTGGAACTGGGTGGAGCTCACAGCAGCTCAAGGAAACCTGCCTGTCTCTGTAGACTGTGCCTCTGGGGACAGGGCTCAGCTAAAGAAGTAGAAGCCTGTGAAACGCGAACGACTCTGTCTGACAGCTTTGAAGAGAGCAGTGGATCTCCCAACACAGAGGTTGAGATCTGAGAAGGGGTAGTCTGCCTGCTCAAGTGGGTCACTGACCCCTGAGTAGCCTAACTGGGAGACATCCCCCACTAGGGGCAGTCTGACACCCCACACCTCACAGGGTGGAGTACACCCCTGAGAGGAAGCTTCCAAAGCAAGAATCAGACAGGTGCACTCGCTGTTCAGCAATATTCTATCTTCTGCAACCTCTGCTGCTGATACCCAGGCAAACAGGGTCTGGAGTGGACCTCAAGCAATCTCCAACAGACCTATAGCTGAGAGTCCTGACAGTCAGAAGGAAACCTATCAAACAGGAAGGACACCTATATCAAAACCCCATCAGTACGTCACCATCATCAAAGACCAGTGACAGATAAAACCACAAAGATGGGGAAAAAGCAGGGCAGAAAAGCTGGAAATTCAAAAAATAAGAGCGCATCTCCTCCTGCAAAGGAGCACAGCCCATCGCCAGCAACGGATCAAAGCTGGTCAGAGAATGATTTTGATGAGATGAGAGAAGAAGGCTTCAGTCCATCAAACCTCTCAGAGCTAAAGGAGGAATTACGTACCCAGCGCAAAGAAACTAAAAATCTTGAAAAAAGAGTGGAAGAATTGACAGCTAGACTAATTAATGCAGAGAAGGTCATAAACGAAATGACAGAGATGAAAACCATGACACGAGAAATACATGACAAATGCACAAGCTTCAGTAACCGACTCGATCAACTGGAAGAAAGAGTATCAGCGATTGAGGATCAAATGAATGAAATGAAGCGAGAAGAGAAACCAAAAGAAAAAAGAAGAAAAAGAAATGAACAAAGCCTGCAAGAAGTATGGGATTATGTAAAAAGACCAAATCTACGTCTGATTGGGGTGCCTGAAAGTGAGGGGGAAAATGGAACCAAATTGGAAAACACTCTACAGGATATCATCCAGGAGAACTTCCCCAACCTAGCAGGCCAGGCCAACATTCAAATTCAGGAAATACAGAGAACGCCACAAAGATACTCCTCCAGAAGAGCAACTCCAAGACACATAATTGCCAGATTCACCAAAGTTGAAATGAAGGAAAAAATCTTAAGGGCAGCCAGAGAGAAAGGTCAGGTTACCCACAAAGGGAAGCCCATCAGACTGACAGCAGATCTCTCGGCAGAAACTCTACAAGCCAGAAGAGAGTGGGGGCCAATATTCAACGTTCTTAAAGAAAAGAATTTTAAACCCAGAATTTCATATCCAGCCAAACTAAGTTTCATAAGTGAAGGAGAAATAAAATTCTTTACAGATAAGCAAATGCTTAGAGATTTTGTCACCACCAGGCCTGCCTTACAAGAGACCCTGAAGGAAGCCCTAAACATGGAAAGGAACAACCGGTACCAGCCATTGCAAAAACATGCCAAAATGTAAAGACCATCGAGGCTAGGAAGAAACTGCATCAACTAATGAGCAAAATAACCAGTTAATATCACAATGGCAGGATCAAGTTCACACATAACAATATTAACCTTAAATGTAAATGGACTAAATGCTCCAATTAAAAGACACAGACTGGCAAACTGGATAAAGAGTCAAGACCCATCAGTCTGCTGTCTTCAGGAGACCCATCTCACATGCAGAGACATACATAGGCTCAAAATAAAAGGATGGAGGAAGGTCTACCAAGCAAATGGAGAACAAAAAAAAGCAGGGGTTGCAATCCTAGTCTCTGATAAAACAGACTTTAAACCATCAAAGATCAAAAGAGACAAAGAAGGCCATTACATAATGGTAAAGGGATCAATCCAACAGGAAGAGCTAACTATCCTAAATATATATGCACCTAATACAGGAGCACCCAGATTCATAAAGCAAGTCCTTAGAGACTTACAAAGAGACTTAGACTCCCATACAATAATAATGGGAGACTTCAACACTCCACTGTCAACATTAGACAGATCAACGAGAAAGAAAGTTAACAAGGATATCCAGGAATTGAACTCAGCTCTGCACCAAGCGGACCTAATAGACATCTATAGAACTCTCCACCCCAAGTCAACAGAATATACATTCTTCTCAGCACCACATCACACTTATTCCAAAATTGACCACATAATTGGAAGTAAAGCACTCCTCAGCAAATGTAAAAGAACAGAAATTATAACAAACTGTCTCTCTGACCACAGTGCAATCAAACTAGAACTCAGGACTAAGAAATTCAATCATAACCACTCAACTACATGGAAACTGAACAACCTGCTCCTGAATGACTACTGGGTACATAACGAAATGAAAGCAGAAATAAAGATGTTCTTTGAATCCAATGAGAACAAAGATACAACATACCAGAATCTCTGGGACACATTTAAAGCAGTATGTAGAGGGAAATTTATAGCACTAAGTGCCCACAAGAGAAAGCAGGAAAGATCTAAAATTGACACTCTAACATCACAATTAAAAGAACTAGAGAGGCAAGAGCAAACACATTCAAAAGCTAGCAGAAGGCAAGAAATAACTAAGATCAGAGCAGAACTGAAGGAGATAGAGACACAAAAAACCCTCCAAAAAATCAATGAATCCAGGAGTTGGTTTTTTGAAAAGATCAACAAAATTGACAGACCGCTAGCAAG